>NC_043995.1:27647500-27735000 GCF_902150065.1 Myripristis murdjan | reverse complement strand
GTTTTGGGTTGACCGAGGCTCGTGACTGATTAAATGACCGGTCGACCAAAAGGAGTCATTTCTACTTTTTTTTGCATCATTTTGCATCAACAGTCAACAATCACACAGGTGAAACAGACTGGATAATAGGTCATTCAATGCAGCTGCAAGATACATTGGATTTTAATACCAGTTTTGTACAATCAAATGCAATACAATGTGCTTTCATTTTAAGTGAGGGCAAAGGTCAATCCTGAAAATAGAAGTATAATGAAAGGATGCGATGAAACATAAAGCAAATATTCTGAAAAGTTGAGAGTGAACACATCGTCCCACTTTGCTCTTTTTCCCCGCTTGTGCAGTTAGAGACATTCGCTGGAAGCTCATGCCATCACTGCCGTGGTCTTTGCTTACAGGAGGAGGGGGTGGGGGGATGTGGGGGTGGGGGTGTGTGTGTGTGTGGGGGGGTCTCGGGGGCCTGTGGGAGCTGGCATGGCGCTGACCACGCCGCCGCTTCCTGTGAAAGGAATGTCTGGTGTGGCATCAGTCACTGCTGGCATTCTGGAGATGGCCTGCCAGTCCCTCATCATTGTGCCACCACCGCACACACATTCACACACACACACACACACACATATAGAGAAACAGAGAAAGCGTCACACTCGGCTCCTACCCTGTGCATGGCAGTGATAGGCAGAGGACGAAGAGCGCACATCCTTATCGACGCCAATCCAGATGAACCTACAGACACGCTTCCCCAATACCCCAGACCCACTCGCTGCACAGTTGGCCACCATTAGCCTTGTTTCAGCGATGACAGTCCTAAGGCTAGGGGGAGGGGAGGCAGGGGGGGGGGGGGGCGATACTGCCAAGGTGCACCCCTGATTTGCTACATTTCCCAGGGCTACGGGGCCTCTAGGCTTACTGGCCCATGGAGACATAAGCCCCGGCCTCCCTGGGGGCTCTCGGCCAACCCAGGCGCTTGGCATGGGCCGAACCGCCCAATGGGAGCCATCCAAAAGCCGTGGATGGCTATGATATGTTTCCACCGAGGGCAATTTCAATCATGTGGAATTTCAACGGATGAAAGGAATGCGTTTTGCTGGAGGTGGACCGGCAGAAAGAGAGAGAGAGAGAGAGAGAGAAAGAGAGAGAGAGAGAGAGAGAGAGTCAAGCTGCTGCCTTTGCAAGTTCCCCTTTCTCCTATAACAGCAACAAGAATACATCCTTATAGATCTGTGTGTGTGTGTGTGTATATATATATTTCCACACACACACACACACATATAGGGGTTGAAATGCACCTGAAATAATAAGATAAGCATTTGTCCTCTGATGTGAAAATATTTAATGGCACCATTTATTTACTGGTGGTATTACTGATGATTACATGTTTTAGGAGGATCTCGCCCTCCTGTGTCGCATATTTAAGTAAAGTAACATAAAAGCTTCATGCTATATGACAACATTCACTGCAAATGGATTAATTGAATCAGGTGCTTCTGCTCCAGTGACAGCGAGCTGAATCCCTTATATGTCTTTAATGTGCGGCATATTGCTGATTTCAACAATGCACCCATATATATATTTTTTTTTAATAATTTTGTTTGTTGCTCTGCCGCCATGCCGACGCTTTTACTCTTTATTAGCCTCCAACATGATCATTAAACTGGGTTTTTACAAACGATAAAGACTGTGACGGCGTCAAAGTCACTCAAACGTGGTGGTACACCTCGCTGCACACACACACACACACACACACACACGATCAAGGGGTTAAAAGCACATTGATGAAGGATTACCGTAATTTTTAATCTAGACGTGTTGTTTTTTTAATTCGCCCTGACTGCTCTGCCTTGATGGTTTTGATTAATATGGCCAGGAAATGTTTGTGAGCAAGACATATACCGCGATTCATCTGCAAAATAATCCAATCATTACCAACTAATGACAGGGGGGGTGAAAAATGATGCGAGTCCGCCGCTATTCCCCAGCATGCACCGGGGCCCCATTGACGCAGAGGACTGGAGGCCCCACCTGTCACGGCGGTGCAGTAATTGCATTGTGGGCTCTCTCTCTCCTCTCCTGTGCTCGCGCTCCTCTCTTCCCTATTCTCTGTCGTTCAGCTGCGCAGACAATACTCGTCTTAATGAAGCCGTCTGACGAGGTGGCAATTACAGACTTCTGTCACTGTCACCGGCGGGGGCAACCGAAAACCAGGGGGGCGAGGGAGGGAGGGGGGGGGGGGGGGGGGGGGGGGGGGGGGCGGTCTCACCCCCGAGGGTTCCCGCACACCCGCTGCGCCGCACTGTACGGCGGGGCGGCTAAGCTGCTGTGAAAGGCGACTCGGGAGTGTGAGCTGGATTAGCGGTTTCCTATATGAGTGATTGTTAAAAGTGAAGTCATGCGTCTCCGCACATGGAGGCATCTGACGCTTCCACACACACCGGTAGGAAGGAAAAGTGTAGGAAACCACGTTCCCTAAGTGGACTTTTTTAAAGTTCTTCGTTAAAGTCGAGGCAGTTTTCTGTCAGCTGGACGAACCCGCTCCTCATCGGTGACTCGGCTTTTGACATTTTGACGATTCTTGTTTTGATCCGTTTAATAAAGTAACCGTTTCCCTTGTTATCCATGTTTTTTTTTTGTTTTGTTTTTTTTACATTTTACCCTACACAAGTGAAATCCACTGCGACTACACACTCAGCACTCTCTTCAGCACTCCGGTGCCAAACTTGAAACAGTTGAAAGGGTGTAAGCAGGGTCCGTAATTATATTTTTGGCTCATCCGCCAATGGCAGGCTAAACTGAGTAAAATCTACCAGCCAAAAGTGTTTGTTATCAGCCCTAAAACTGCATCATGCATTATTTACATACTGTGCTTTTGAGCTTCATGTTTTAGCCAGGATCTCCAGGCTGCTGCACCGTTCTACCACAGGAACGCCAACCTGCATGACTTCTCTCTCCGCCTTCACGTTTTCTTTTTGGAGGCTGAACATCGGAAATGTGTCTCCTAAAAACTTAGACAGACGTGGTGCAGGAAACTCTAAAATACTGGAAAGCAGCTTTGATTTGATTGGCTGACGTCACGGGAGGTACGGCGCAAATTAAGGGTCACAGTTAGTCTCAGATGGCACACATAAAAAAAAAAACAACACAATAACGTAAATCTTACCCGACGCTGTAATGTAATTTCAAATTATTTACTGGCCACCTGCCTGGAGACGGCAATTAATTTACCTGCCAAACCCAGAATTCACCTGCATTTGGCGGCGAAACGGTGTTAATTTTGAACCCGTGAGTGAAAGTTCACGCACAGTCGTCATTATTAGTCACCAAACAATCTGTCAACAAAAATACTTTAGCCTTACATAATGTACTTAAAACTCTGCCTTTACTTGCACGGCAATAGAAATTAGAGCACAATTAGTGCAGTCAGGCTTTGCTCCCATTTATACAAAATTAGAGATTCCACTGGTTACACTGGTATCGTAAAAGTCATGGTGGCTAAAAGGGAAATGTGTTTAAGAGGCTTAAAGGCATTTCAATTCTTAATGGTGATGTGACGGCGGCGCCAGAACAAAATGGCATTGCACGTCTGAATAAATCCGTATAGATATAGCCCAGTTAAAACGTATACGCAGCCCATCTCTGTGCCCCAAGTCGATCCAAACAACTGGGAGACAAAGTAAATCGAGATGAAGTGTGTGATGGAAGATACTAAGCACCTGTCAGACGTTTCAACTTAAAATATGTGGAGTTTTGTTGAAGCTTGTTTTTTTTTTTTCTTTTCTTTTTTAGCTCACAGATATTTTAAATCCATGATTCAAAGTTATAATGATGAAAAAAAAAAAAGATGTTCAGCTGAGCCTAAGAAAGTAGATTACATATGGTGATTTTTTTTTTTTTTTTTTTTTTTTTAAAAGATGATCATATTGTGCAGTAACCTCCATGCCACTTCAAGTGGTTCTTCAGCTGCATAATAACAGAACACGCTTCTTGAGAAATTAATTTGATGTGTACTTGGGTCTGCAATTAGCTATTCGATGACAAACGTAAAAAATCATGTAATTCAATAAAAGTTTGCGGTAATTATGCTCCTTACATCAACAACTGCGTGCTTCACCTTCTCCATGCAGTTGTTTAACAGCGAGCCTGTTTCCTATCAGGGGCCGGTTTTTAGCCAAAGTTTTAGAACATCCTTTAGGGGCCATGCTAGAATAATGAATTAAAATGTATCTCAATAAATGTATTAATATTTTCATAGAAATAATATGAATTTAATTGTTAGAGTGACATGCTTCTTATTGGTAAAACTAACCTTAATGCGATGGGTGGAGCTTCTTCTCTCTGGCGAGCCGTGTGATGTCAGATGGTAGTGAAGACAACAACGATGATGATGATGATGATGATGATGATGATGCTGTTTGCAGCGAAATCCTCAGGACGCCGTTTTCTTGCCGGCTAGAGACAAAAAAAACTTGGAACGATTTTATTTGGTCCAGCAAAGTAAAATCCAGCGTCCAGTTTCCTCGACACGTCTTCACAAATTCTCGTTTTGCAATGAGGTTTCGGCTTCGTAGCTATGAACTCACCACAGAACTTACCTGAGTGACGCTGCCTTAGCTGCTTACTGGACATCCAAACGTATTTGTCCTTGGGGCTCCTCCAGTTTGTCCTCAGCTGTAGCGGCGCTCGAGATTGGCCTTTTTCATCACGGCAAGCACAGTTCAACAAACGTGACAAGGCGTGATCGTTCGTCCATTTAGCGTCTACTTGTCTTTTTCCTGTCAGTAGCCGAGATGCACGTGAGTGACGACACATCCGTGAGTGTTTGCCTCGACGTCGGGTTCAGACCGGACGGAGAAGCGCTTTTCTCGGCGTCTCGTCTGGATTCTCCGTGAGAGGCACCCACCCAGAGACATGTGGGAATGTAATGAGACTGTTAACAGTGATATTGGGCTCTAAATACACTTGAACTTGAACTTGAACTTGAACCAGGAGTGATGTGCTAGTCTGATGTGTTTTGTTATCTTAATTTATCTGAGAGAAAAAAAAATAATTGCTATCGAGAACGTTTATTCTTTTGTTTTGTATGTGTGCACGCGGCCCGGAGGCCGGAGGTCCCCCTCCTTTAATGTGTCTCTCACTTTGACAAAATGTTAATTGAATCAGAGTCTTAATGCTTCACTTGGCTGTTTTGATGTCTCCAATGAAGCTGAAACTTCCATCGTGTTGGTGAAGTTGTTCACTCCCCCCACACAAATACACACACACACACACACAAACACACAAACACACACACGTCTCGTTCCTGATTGGCCTCAACACAGGTGTGCCCTGGTGCCTACAGATGTTGCCATGGTTACATCATGCATACCAGTCCTATGTAATTATGTGGAATAATGTGCCATGGTTCCTCAACTAAACAAAATAGCATAAATACATCCCTGTCCCTCCTTCCTTTCTTGTTGCGTCTTTATTAGCGAAGACATCTGTTTCTTTTTTTTTCATGTGCGTCGCTCTGCAGCAGACACACCGACAGAGACAGGACTGACGCGGTCGCAGGGCAGCAAGTCGCAGACGCCCATCTCTGGATTTCCACAGAATGAAATCGAAATATTTAATTTCATATCTTTGTCAGATTGTCGTTGCATAAGCTTTATCAGCTCGCAAGAATTAACAATTTCATGATGCTGAGAGGTATTAAGGGAGATTGGGAGCACTGCCAGCCAGATAGGCATAATCCAGAGGTACAGCAGGATTTCACCAATATGAATTATTGATGGCTGATTACCAATATTCCTTTTCTGACCAGCTTGGAAAGGTCTATGAAACAGCATTTAGGCCATCATGGGAGAGTAAAAGTCAGCACTGAAATTCAAATTAATGAAATTCTCTTGGGATTAGCAGCTCTCGGACTCCAACTGTCCCTTAAATTTCCCCTCAAGTGGCTTTAAAGTTGGATTTTTTTTTTTTTTTTTCTGTATTGTACGACAGTGGCACGTACATATTCTGTGTGTGTTGATTGGAAAGCTTTATTAACGCAACATTACACTGACACTGTGCATTTTATACATATTTCCTTGGAATTCAGCAGGATCTATTCGTTATCTTTGGACACGTTGAGATCTCCACTACAATTTAAAATAAACCCCTGTGGGTTTGAACAAAACTCAGCTATGCAGCAAAGAGAAACCCGACCGTTGGAGGAGTGGAGGGCTTTGAAGGGAGAATCAATTTACACAAAACATAACAATTAAATGAATAAATAAAATGTGCCAAGAAAATACATAAATTGCCTCTACTCATGTGTAGTCAGGAAGGAGCCTGAATGGTAAAGGATGCTGATCTGGTCGATATTTGATATTTAAAACTGCAACCAAAATTGCCTTTGGATTTCTAAGTGAGGACATGTTTCGACTCACCTGACAAATTCTTGCTGTAAACACGTGATTTAATGGCTCTTTGTCAGCCTGAGCTGCTAATAAATTACGTGCTCATGCCCTGTTCATGACATACAGTATTTACTTGAAATTATCATTGTCTGACTTGCACTCCCTGACTGGACGGTAAAAAACACAGACATATGTGGGAAATATGGTCTTTCAGCCAGTTGCACCTAATGGTTGATGGTTCAAGTAACCCTAACCCTGCTTCTATCATGCATAATAATTTTTTTTAACCATAAATCAGCCTATTATAACACTGAACATACTGTGTTTTTTTTTTTTATTTCATTAAAAATGTCACAGTGTTACCTGTTGTTGCTTTGAAAGTCTTTCTTACCTCTACCTTCACTCCCATTCCACATGAACACAGCATTATTGCACATTTTTTGGTCATTTGAGTCCTTATTTTCACAATTTAAACGACCAAAGCTTTAAAAAAAAAAAAAAAGAGCAATATCGCCCTGTTGTTTTGGTCGACCGTCATATCTGTCTGTGGAGTCTCAGAAGACGGAAGTCGGGAATGATCATGTAAATGAAACAAACTCGGAGAACAACTGCCTTGTGAACTCTTGAGGAAACTATCGGAGGCCTCATTAGTTGGAATTGCCGGAGACCCAATAACATATCAGGGCCATATTACCCATAGTGCCTCATCAGAACCCCTCAATTCACCCAGACATAGACGGGCCATTGTTTTAAGTAGCACTGCCCTGGATGTCTTGTCCTGGATTGTGTAATGAGTGCACAATCAAACTCAGGAGACGCAGAGGGTAGAGAGAGTTCAAACCTTAACTGAGTGAGCTTCTCTTAATGCCTCTTTAACTTACTGCCTGAGCCTCCGTATCTTCCTGGTTCCTCTTGCCTCGACTAATTTTTTGTTGAATAGGAACTTCTTTTTGATAGAAATGGTTTGCATTTGATGGCGAGTTGAAATGAGTCACGGTTAAATTCCCCTTAAAAAATATTAGCACTCCGAGTCACTTGCGTACGTCTCTCACCCTGCCTCTTTCTCTCTCTCTGTCTCGATGATTCATCGTTTACAAGTTAGTGAGAATTTCCCTGTTGCGTTCCACCCAGTCGTGATTGACAGCCGGAACTAAATCCCACCCACCTGTCTTGCATCACATTACCAGCAATCAATCTGTTACTAGTTATCAGCCTCTTCTTCGTTGCAGTCCAAGCTTCACTTTCCCTGACAGACAGCGCTAAACTGTGATTAACAAAAACTTTAAAAACGCCCCTGAAACGTCGCCGACCGGGCACATTATCCACGCGTAAACTCCGCAGCTCGCCGAGTTCTGCATTAGTGTGTAATAGGCACTATTAATAAAGACGAGCCATGCGTGACGCTACCTCCTCTCCATAGCCCCTTCTCATGGCTGACTCCTTACCGGGGATTCAGTTGTGTGAGTTTGGATCAGTCTAATCACATTTGTTTAATTAAGCACAGCTAATAGACTCTCCAGGAGATGGGGTGTCTCGCTGTGACGGCGGAGCTGCGTCGAGATGCATGTCAAACACAAAGGCCCGATATCATGTGGGGTGGGGGGTTGGGGGAGGCTCTGTACCGGTTGACATGCCCGACACCCCGCCATGTTTGCAGACCTGACACCGACAAGCCAGGCTGCCTTGCTGAAGGTTGACCGGGAGTTCACCAAACGGCGGAGCGTGGCTGGATGCCGGCGGCGCGCCTGACAAGAACGTCCTCTTGTACTAATTAGCGGGCAATTGACTTTTTAACATTTCCGAACATGCTCTCCCTTCACGGTCCCGCCGTGTGTGTGTGTGTGTGGAAATCTGAGTGGGCGCTGTCATCCACGTTCGGCTGACATGCTGCTTAAAGTGACATCTGTGACTTTTTGCATGTGAATTAATGTCTGTTTTACTGCTCTGTGACTGCGACAACAAAATAGTGATTCAACCTGTAGCCAGTTTGCGGCAGCTTTACATTTACATAAAAAAGTTGCTGTCTGGTGGCTTTTTCTTGGGAAAAATACTCCGACACAAAGGGAATGACGAGTTTTGATTGTCTTGTTTACTTGGAATAAACAGCGGAGGAAATAGGTTGTGAGAACAGAGCGCCACCTACAGAACGCCCAAGGAAAAAGACATCTAAGAGAGCGCTTGACACCAAAAATGTCACCATAAAATAAAGTCATGCACAAAGGAGAAGTTTTCTGATGACGTGTTGTACATTTTTGGTGTACCCACATTCCCCTGCTTCATCTACTTCTATCTCAGTTAGTGATTTCCTGCATTTCCCAGCATGCCATTCTATCCCCCAAAGAGGGATCAGCTCTGTGCAGTTTATGTGCAGGCAGGGTGAGAAAAGAAAGTTCCAGTTTAGAAACCTTGGAGAGGGAGAGTGATTCCACTGTGTACCGTGCCTGGTTAAGCTAAAAAAAAAAAAGAAAAAAAAAATTGCATGCGAAGAGGAAGTTGCATCTCACACACCACTGACGTCAGATCCACAAAGATGCAAGCAGCAGTTGCAGTTGTGGAGCTGCTGTGAGCGGAGGGATTTCTCTTTCTTTTGTATGACTGTGACATATCAGTGCAAAAAAAAGTCAAAGAAGCCATTTCCCTCTGATTCTGGGAAGCCGACATGAAGGCCTGACATTTACCACTGCAGTTTTACATGAGCAACGTTTTTTTTCTGCATCGTCTTCATTCCAGTTATCGGTGGGAATATTCACCTGAAAACTTTACCCTCATTGCAGCCGGGGCCCAGAGATGTAAGCGGCTTCACCAAACGCGGACTTTTCCTTGAACTCTGACTTTCCCCGCTGTGGGTTTTGCAGAAAGGTCAGCCGAGCTGCAATGACAAACCCACCCGTGGGCGTGGCAGAGACGACGAGGTGAAAGTAAACGATCGCATGCACGAGGGCTTTTGGATGGATGGGAAAGTAAAGCTGCAGCACTGTGTTGACAAACCCTCACACATTCACTCACTCATTCGCTTTTCTAGGCAAATTAACTGTGAATGCATTTCTGTGCACATCAATGACAAGAGGCAGAAAATGTTTGGGGCAAACGGTACATACTGTACATGAACACTTAAGCAACTGGAGGTTCAGTGGCTTGCTCAAGGGCACAATGAGTGTTGCTCATCCTCTTCTCTGATGCAAACCCCACGGAGGAACTGACCCAGCATCCTCCAAGTCCCAGACCGGCCTCTCTAACATCCAGGCCGCCGTCCCCCGCACGTTCAGCTGATGTTCGCCGCACGCAGAAACACACAAAGTGACGTTAAGCGGCCGCAGCTGACGGGAGAGTTTACACCAGCGCCAGAGACTAATTACGCTTCTTCGCTGCTTTTCCTACCCAGCTGACTGACATCCCATTAACATCTGTAGGCGTCTGTGCCTCAGAGACCCCGCGGTGGGTCAGCGTCTATTGTTCCGATTGGCTCTCATCCCCACTGTCCTTCCTGGCGATGTGGTGTATCTTGGGAGAGCGAATAAATGAGGATTAATAGTGTTTCCTTTGAGAGGTGAGCTTGTTGAACACAGTCAAACACCTTCTTTAAAAAACCGGAGTCTCCGAGGCCTCTTGCAAATTAAAAAAAAAGACGCTGACTAGAGAAGGCAGGGAATTTAACATTTGAGATTTGGTTTTAAATATTGTTTTGGGGTGTTTTTGATTTTACGAAATGACCGACATTGTGGAGAGATTGTAAAGGTCAGGAAAGAGAGGTCCTGCTTGAACCTCAGACACTGAGATCCCTTGGTTAACAGGAAGTCAACAAACATTTCCTTTTTCAAAAGGGTGAAAAACGAGGAGGAGAAGCCTGCTGGGACAATCACAGAAGAGGAAAAAAAAAAAAATCTGAAAATCCAGAGCTTAATCTGGTTAAGGCAAGTGTTTCTCCTCTCAGGAATCCTTGTTAATCTTTAGAAGGTGAGCAATTATAAGAGAGCGACTGAAGAAAGTTGCAAAGGGAAACCACAAAATCAGAACAAAAAATTTTAAAAAAGGCGCTGAGCATTCCAGATTTAGACGAGACGTCTGTCTTCTAGCTCTTGGGCATCTTTCTGAGACAAATTACTTTCAGTAGTCAATAGCCTGTAATTAAAATATACCCACTTGATGCAGAGGCAACGGTGTCTTTCTATTTAGTTATGGGTTGGAAAGATTAATTCTGGGGTGTATATCCCTTGTAATTTTCCAAGTGCTGTTTATTGTCCTCAGAAAAAAAGTGCAGACGATTGAAATGTCTCAGGGCCCGGCTCAAGGTCTACTTTGATTTGTTTACACTTCACACATTTCTTTTGTGTGTGTGTGTGTGTTTTTTTTTTTTTTTTAACTTTACCCATGCCCTCTTTATGCTTTAACAACATAGACGCACATTACCAATTTGCATTAACGTTTGGAACTCCTCCACAGCTCTCGCACACAGCTTTTGCACTAATAATCCTCTCTGCTTAACCTTTGCATGTGTTTTAATGGAGAGGTCAGGGTTTGTTGTTTTTTTCCTGCAGAGCATCAGAAATGTTGGCAGGATCTGCTGAATCACAACACGGGATGTTAAAACTCTGAGGATAAAAGTGCCTGAGGGAGAGGGGTCATCATTAGCTGCCCTGTCTTTTCTTACTCCCCCCCACTTTGTGCCGTAGAGACTCACCAGTCCCCCTTGTGGTCGAACTGGGAAGTACAGGTGAACTCGGCAGCACCAACATGCATATCAAATCTTTTGAATTGTTGGATAAATAAATGCTGCATTGAAATCACCAGCTGTTGTCCGTAATGATGAAAACACCCTTAACTTAGCATGAATTTACAATTATGCACAAGGCAAATCTGAATCTCTTTACTGGAACTTTTCCGCTTTTCCATTCCCATTCGTTCTCCCAGGAGAGTGCAGGAAACTGGGCTGTTGTGAGTCATATGGGAGGACAGTGTGTGTGTGTGTGTGTGTGTGCGTGTGTGTGTATGTGTGTTATTTTTGCTTTCCTTTCCTTTTTTCCTCTCTTTTTTTAAATGCAGATTTGAGATTTTTCATAATGAAACTCCTGTGGAGTGCTGAAACCACAACAAATGAACTTTTCTGAGAAGTATTTGTACCTATCGGCTTACGATAAAGGCCACTTCTCTGTGTTCTCTGATAAATAAAGTCACATTGGGTAATTGCAAAAAAAAAAAAAAGAAAAAGAAAAAAAAAAGGTTCATTTTCAAACCTTTTTCTTTGGCTCTCGGTGTCCTTTGTCTTTGTCACACAAGTGTGCTTCAGCAAATCTTACAACCCCTCCTCTCATTTTATGTTCCACAGAATACACAAATTGAGTGTAAATATAAATCGATAAAGTCTGTTCTGTATGATAAACCTAGGAAGAGAGGCACTCTCATATTGTACATAAACAGCTGCATTACCTTTGGGTTCCAGCACACCTGCTAATGCAGAGCAGTTAGCCTGTGTGCAGATGCAAACTGTCAATCATTTCACACCACACCACACCACACACACACACACACACACACACTGCAGAATGAGTGACAGAGTAGTGGTGTTCTTGTATGAGCCTTTTCATTTGGCTATTTATATTTGAAAAGCCATTTAAACATGAATCTGTGCTGCTGTGTGCAACATCAGCCTCGGTTACAACGCAGAGAGAAATCTCTCACATTTCTCTTTAATGTAGCTTCCTCTTGACTCACACTATTTTGTGTAATTTAAATAAACGTCTTCCTCAAACTTCAATTTGTCTCATTTCATTTCAATGTGGAGCAGAAAAAAAATAAGGCAACTTATAGCTTTCACTTTTTTTTTTTATAGAGCAATCAATAGAGTCACCACTGGAAATCAATTAAAATAGCTCCAATACGTTTAGACACTGTGAGGGCGAAAATAAAAGGCGTTATGCTCCTTTTTCTTTCCCACATTATCTGTCATTATCCTCTCTGCTTCTGGTGGCTTGATTTCGCCCCTGGCTGTGTTCTTTAAGGTGTCCAGAGTGGAAACAATTTTTCCTCTCAAATTATTTTGCTATCCGTGTAAATTTGCGATTGTGCGTTCCCTTTGCAAAGATTTTTTTTTATTATTATTATTGGAGAGGCCCACGGTGGGATTGTTAAAATGTTTAAATGTGATGGAGAGGCTTTGTGCGATTGCCGGAGCCAGCAAACTCCTGCGAGAAGAGCAACAGCTTGTATTGGGAAAAAATAATATAAAATAAAATAATAAAAAGAGGGAGAACTCTGCCTGGTGCAATAATTATGCATTTAATAGACTTCATCGCTGAATATTCCTAATAATTATTATTTCCCAGAAATAAAAGCCTGCTTTAATTTTTGGAATATACTGCAAAGCAAACACTGCAAGAAAACAGAGAGCAGCAATAGCTTTTCTTTCTGCAAATATTGTTCATACTTAATTATTTCTGAAAACTTTTTGCGCACTTCGCTTTTCAAACGAATCAAACTCCATCTGCTTTATGAGCGGCTCTTTTATATAGGTAAGAGCATCTGATATAACAAACCTACACAGACTACCGGGCCACGGTTTCATATTCTTCTCAGGTGTGAGGAGCAGATAGTTGGCAGGTTGCCATCCGCCACAATTAAAACAAGAGGCTTTCAGTCTATATGAAGCAAAACGCACAGAGCCGCCGGTGCGCGCAGTGTTGCTGGCTATTTTACCAGACTTTTCCCCCCTGCTTCCTCTTCTCCTTCTCCTTCTTGACATGCAAACATGTGGCGTGTAAATATGAAAATGAATGAGTGTGAGGGCTCTCCTGGCAGTAGCCTTGCCTCTCTCTCTCGTTCTCTCTCTCTCCCTCTCTGTCTCTCCCTCTCTCTCCCCGGAGAGCAGCGCGTCGGAGAGGAGCGGCTGTAAAAACCAAAGTGGGGCAATGAGACAAGCTGCGCCACAGCTGGCAAATCATCGATTTGAGCATCAGAAACGGGGAGGGGCGGTTCGTTTACCTGCCACCCTCTCAAAGCAGCCCTCCTCACATGCCGCTACTCTCCTCTACTCGACTTCACCCCCTTTGCCCGCAGCGCACGGTTGCTCGCATTTTTTGCGCTCCATCCGCTGTGCGCTCCTCAACTTCAGCCTTTTTTTACGCAGTCTCCGCCAGTGCGGTTTTGACTTGCCCCCCTCCCACCACCTCTCATCCTTAGGACTTTTGACTTTTTCCACTTTTTTTTCCCTTCCACAGAGCAGTTGCCTATTTTTGGATCTCTCGTCGTGGAGCAGTGTCAAGAGGTTGCTCAACTTTTGATGGAAAACAAGAGGTCGGGCGACTGCTGACTTCAAAGGTACGGTTACACACTATAGGCTATTTATTCTGAATTATCTGCTTCCCTGTTGTCTTCACGCGACCTGCCTCCTCCAAACATTTCGCTCGCAAACTGGATGTGCTTATTTTAAATGATATTTTTTTTTATATATTGCATGACTCATAAAAAATAAAGTGCGCCTTTTTGGAATTAGATGGAAAAATTACTCGCGTCGGAATGAATTAGAAGCAATTTCCTGACGTCTCTTTATAATAACTTTATAACCCATACAGACCAAAAGTGGCTGCTAGGATTTAATATTTCATAGGGAAAAAAAGAAAAACAAGCTAAGCCCCTCAGAATATGAACGCCATTTAATAATAAATATATTACCCAGGCACCCAGAACTTGACTTTTGCGCCAGGCTTCAGAGCTGTTTTTAATTTTTTTTGCAGAAGCAGGCCTGGTTGCGATTAAGGAAAACACTCATGTGATATACAGTATGTGGGGTTAACTACATTCATCTCGCCTAATTCATTTAACAACTTATTCATTGCGCGTAGCGGAGGGGAGAAATGCTGCCTTCCTCGCTGCTTCATAACCAACCTGATGATTTTAGAAACCGGTCGCCTATTGGTGATAAAAGTTGCTTAAATACATTTTTATTCTTCTAAATTATTCAACACTGCCACGTTATTGCGCCTCTGCGGATGAACCTGTTAAGATTATAGTCAAGTGCAGGTCCTCATCCTTTTTCTTTTAGCCATTGGAGTGAAGTGTGTGTGCGTGTGTGTGTGTGTTTATGTATGTGTGTGTGTGCGCGCGTGTGTGTGAGTGTATTGACAAACCACAGTGGTTATCAAATCGCTGACATATCTATTATAAAGGCAGAGGCGATTGCATTCCAACTGGCCATCCACTTTTACTACTTTTTATTAGGCCATTAGAGACACTTCATTTATTCTCTCCATATACTTACTATTTAATTACGAGTCAACTTGCTGCAACACATTTATGGCTTTATCATGAAACACTTTGTATTTCACTTAACTCTCCAAAACGCACTGGGGCCAAAAGGACTGGCTGTGGGGGGTAAAAATAAAATAAAATAAAATAAAAAAGGGAAATAGGAGTTGAACAGTTAATGTAGTTTGCTGCTTTCCTCTCTGCTTGAGTTGATGTGAGGCTGGTCCGGTAGGTGTGAGGAGACAGAGAGAGTGTAGCGAGGGATGCTGCTGGTCTGCCTTGTGGCTTTTGTCACAGTGCTGATAAAGTAATTTCAGGTACAGCCAGACCTGTGAGTGTGTGTGTTTGTGTGTGAGAGAGAAAGAGAGGGGGAGAGATGGTGTGAGTGAAAGAGAAAGAGATAAAGAGAGAGATCAGTTATAAGGTATAGTACCATCCTTAGAATGCGTGGGCATTGGTGTGGTTTTCACAGCTTTTAAAGGTTTCACTCTTTGCTCGCCTTTATAGAAAAACACCTCACACTTCTCAACACACACGCCAGCATGTCCACTGACGTTAATAATTATATTTTAATATCACTAATATATAGGCTTCAGTGATACATGATTCATCTAACAAGAAGCATGAGCTCGTATTGAGGGTGTAACCTGGCATGTTGATGATTTTAATTTGTTAATTTAGTGATGCACTGTGTAAATGATCATACACCCAAAATGCAGAGTAAATTAGAATAAAACCTCGTGAACACCTTTGCATTGAAAGTAGAAAAATTGATTATAAGCTTGTAATATTAAGCAGCTGACATCGAGGCGTCAGTTTCACCAGCTGTTTACTGTCTCGCTGCTCTTGTCAGGTTGTGTGCTTTGCTTGTTCACATGCGATTATGAGGTCAAACGTGGCAACTTTGAAGGAGGGGAAAAAACAGGTTACAGCGTATTAGCAGTATTTTTTTTTTTTCTGTCTTCCTTTTAATCTTCGCAGATCTGTGGCAGTTCAAAGTGCTGTGGTTTATCTGGTCAGTGCCTTCGAGAGCAATAACACACAGACCTTTTCCTGTCTCAGGCTGCCAGTGTCACTTCTTGTAAAAGTCCTCAGGCAGACAAAAAGCCTCAACGGCAGCTTGTGAACGTTGACACAAGACCTCTCGGTTTTACTCCTCGCTTTCAGCCCCGATTACAACCAGTCTAATCACACAGTGGTTTGCGAAAGTGGCACAAAGCAGACGCTCAAACGTACACATTCATATCCTGAGTAGCTTGTTAATCTTTTGGCACAATTTCTCCACCTAAACTAGTTTGGCAGGAATGATGAGAATGGAAAGGGTGAGGACGGTGCAGCGATGTATATGCCTACCAGGTCACACACAGTTCTAGCAGTAAAGCCTGAAAGTCTGCCGTGGCTAATTACTGTCTAATTAATTCTTTTGAATATGTTCTGTCCGTATAATGTCGCCACTGTTCCAAAATAATCCGACTGTACCCGACAATTAGAAACAGACCTAAGAAAACATAAAGCCATGACACTTTTCCACTGACTTTGCTGTTAGAGGTTTTAGCCCCGTCATCTCCAGATGTTTGGGGCTGGTGTCTTTGCTTCCGGAGCTAAGGTTGCTTTTAATTACAACTAATCGAAACTAGTGCACGTTACGTTCATGGTAGTACAGTTAGAGCAGGAAATCAGGCTGCTGAATGAGAAACGCAAGAGGTGATGTCTTGCTCTCTTCCCCTCTGACAACCCCCTTCTTTCAGGCCCAGTGACAGTTTTGCATCACATCTCCCTTAATTGCCACTTCATTTGTCAGGTCGTCAGCGCGTCAGCGCTCAAAGACACCGAGGGACCGGTGGCACGGCGAGCTCTGATTAACGCCGGTGCCTCCTTTACCTATCCAGCGGAGGCCAGGTGTGCAGAGATGTGAAAAGACAGAGTGAAATACAGTGGAGGACAGTGGCTGCAAAGCTGTCAGTCAGTGTCAGGTTGAAAGACAATGAGGAGGTGGCTGTGAGATGAAGGTGAAGTTTGTCCTGTGACCCCGAGAGACCAATTAGTCTGCACAGTGGAAAACAGGCGTTGCTTTATGTTGTTGCAGTGCAGCTCAAAATTAAGAGTGCTATATCGTTTAAGGTGACAGCTGAACCCTGAACCATACACTGAAGCTGCTTTACCGGTTTCAGGAAGAAAAAAAAAAAAGACTAGGAAAGTTGTTGGCATTGCAATGGAAAACCTGTATGTTTGCAACAACTAAGCACATCATCTTAGTTCTTGTGTGAAATGCAATACAGAGGAGGGGTGGTGCCTTGAATTCCCCCGGCAAAGACGCACGTTATTAAAACTCCCACTGTTGAGTATTTGCTTGGAGTTCAGAGCTGGGCTGTGCCTCACTTTGCTGAGACTGATATCTAGGCTAAAACCATTAATCGTCTTTCTTTACCACCTCGATAATTATCGCTGTAGCGAAATAACAGCTCAGCAAACAGTGAAATTATACCTGTGGTAGGGAGCAGAGTAAATACCTGTTTAGCTGCCAGCAAATGTATTTATTAGACTGTCGCCAGTAAATAAGAGGCCTGTCTCGTTTTTTAATGTGTGGCTCTTTGGGGATTCCACCTCCCTCCCCCCCGTATGAAATAGCTCTGTTATGATTGCTAATAGAGAAGAAAGGTAACAATGATTCCCAGCCTTTTTTTGTTTTTTTTTTTTGATGACATGTCGCAACCAGTTTGGAAAAAGAAAAAGTGGCTGTCTTAATAGGGATTGTTTGTGCATTCCAGGGCTCAGTGTCAAAAATGTAAGAAAGGCCCCCCTCTACCCCCCTTACAATTACAGACATACCACCCTGGGTGCGTGCTTAGTGTGTGACTCGGGAGTTACAGCTCGTTTTGTCATTATCTGGAAAGTTCTTTGTAAAAAATTAAAAAAAAGAAAAAGAAAAAGAAAGAGGTGGGGGTTATGTTGTCCCAGCATGTTCGACTGCATTTATCCTGGCATATGCTTTGCATACTGTTGATCCAGATTCCTTGGCTTAGTGATAAAAGCGTCACATTGTTTTTGGGTCCTCACAATCAGCCCCGTTTGCGGAATGGGTTGGCGTGTCCTCCCCGGGAGATAAAAAACCAAAGTCCGTCATGTCGATTTTGTCACGCTTTGACAAAATGACATTCCCCCATGTTAGATTTTTTCAAAATTTTATTTAGCATGCTTCATGCTGCCGTAACAAATACAATTTAAGAAAGCATATACATCTAAGTTTTTTATGATTCAAATCACATTATTACAGGTCTCAACATAGCTTATGTTTTTATTTCTTGAAAAAAAAAAAAGTCATTGTCTTTTATTCCGATTCTTGTCTTTATCCAATCTGTGTGTAGGTTTTTCTCAATCCTTTGTTCAGATAATGCACAGAAAAAAAAGAATGAAATAGAGAGCGATTTGGAGAGAAGCGCATCCCGCTAAGATCAGGTTGTTAATACCCACCCACATACTCCGATGAAACAATTTAAACAGATACTGTATTCTCTTTCACTCTGTCACACACACACAGACGTACACATGCACACATACGCACACCCTTGCCTTATCAACTGCTTTGTTCGTCAGTGGATGGATGATGCATCCTTTGACAAGGGATTAAATGTGCAAAGAAAAATATGTAGATAAAAACACATCCTTAAGTCTGCACCTCTTATTCAATACTTTTGCCTAAGCCTAGATATTAAGTCTTTTCCCTATACATGTATGCGTGTATATTCCATTTTTTCCATTTATCTCAGTGTGTAGCCTCATTACTAGTGCACAGAGGAGAGTAACACCATCCCATCACCTGCCTTCATTTCCTTAACACTCTCAAGAACTCCCCACAAGGCTGGGGACTTTGCCCTTCGCCGCCTCTTTCCCGCTCCAGGAAAACCCAGCAGGACATGGCAACCTTTCTCTCCCTGCTTCAGTCGCTGCTCTCTGAGCACGACAACAGCGTGTGGACAAAGCCATCTTTAGTATTTCCCTGTCTCTTTCTCTCTCTCTCTCTCTCACTCACACAAACACACACACACACAACTCTGTCTTTCTTAGTCTATTAATTGTTTATACGTTGCGATCCACGAGGCAGAAATTAGCGGTGTAATTATTCGGTCATGTGATGTCCGGGTCTCGCAAGCGAGCAGTGACAGAAAAGTCATTTCTTTAAGAACGGCCTTGCCTCCGATGCCCGTTGATTGTTCTATGACTAATTGGTTTTATAATTTGATAAAGGCAAAGAGGAGCGAGAGAGGGAGGTAGGAGGGAGAAGGGGGTGATAAACAAGGCGGTGAGCCGATAAAGGGTCCTCTCAGCGACCTGAGGCTGTGGTAACGAGTTTTGAATCATTAATACAGATTCCTGGCTCAGCCTTAATAACGCCTGACACCAACCGCTGACCGCAACCCGGCGACACCGGAGCTGGCTGCAGCGTCAGGGTTACAGCCGAGGCCTGGACCCTGCAGGCAGAGGCCTTGTTAGACACAGCGCTGAGACACACTCGCTGTGGCTGAGTGTGTGCAAGAGTGTGTGAGCGTATCGCTTGTCTGTGTGTGTGTGTGTGTACACGTGCGTGGGAGTTGCATTGTGTACAGTGCACACCGCACATCACAAAGGGGTGGGCGTCAAGAGTTACGATGTGAAAAAAAAAAAAGGGTGGCAGTGCAGGTGGGGTGGGATGTGTGTATGTGTGTATGGAGGGTTTATTGTCGTTTGTGCAGTGCAGTGTCGAGTGGGAAAAAAGTCTCACAGTGTTGCGGTGGTGTTTGTCTTCTTCGATGGCGGTGGTGCGGAGGCCCGTCGGGGCAAACGGGCGGCCGGCGCTTCCTGTCAGCAGACCTGAGGTGGAGGCCTCTCGTTCCTCTGCTATTTCTGTCGACTTCATGTGATTATAAAACAATTAAGCACTTAGGAGGCGACTCTCCCAAGTTCATTACATTCCCCTTGTTTCCTTCTTTCTCTCTGCAAACACACACCGCCTGTCTTCCCACAGCACAGCCTGCATGTATGAGAGATATAAAAAAAAATACCTTATTTCGCTAGTAATTGAAAGCCTCACTCACTATATGAGCTGCTAATGGAAACCATGAATATATTCATTATGAATATCCAGCATATGTACGCTTACTTCCCAACAACTGATTTTTCATAGTGCCCAGATGTCTTATTAGGAAACATTAATAAACAATGTAACTGGACCTTAATGCCTCTGAAGGAATATAGCAGTCTGAATTTGTGCAGCTCATGTGAACATTTGTGTGCCAGATATTGATGGTTTGAAAAACTGACACAGATTCTTACACAGTGATTGATCGCACAAACTGAAAACAAATTGAGTCATTGCCGGAAAAAAAAAAAAAGAAGAAAAAAAAACATCTGAACACTTTTACAGACTGCATCCTCTATAGTCATCATTTAATATCTCTGATCTCCAGGAGTCATTTTTTCCATACAGCATTTTAGAAATGAACTCCTCAAGTGTTGGTTTAGTCATACATTTTGCTCTCATTTGTCTGGCAAATGTCCTGCATAAGCAAAGATCAATAATTTTTTTTTTTTTTTTTTGAAAGGTCAAAGGTCTTACAAGGGCTTAGAATCCAAATTAGACTCATAATTGCCATTGCATAATATGGTATTCACCTTTGTATCAACAACATTTTTATCTGGACACGAGATAAATACGATTTTAATCAGTTTCATGATGCATTTAATTGCTTTTTTTGCCTTTGCAGAGAGCACACTAGACCTCTACTGTGCACCATCCTCCTTTTTCACTGCTCATATCTTCTGTCTCGCTGAGGTGCATCTTTGCTCCCACACTGATGCAAGCCTTTAATAATGCTATTATTTTTGTGTGTTTTTTATTGTGGGAGACACTCGTAGAAAGCTCAAGGTCTAACCACTGACAGCGCTTACCCCACGCTGTTTGTGTTCACTGAGCGCTCAGACTCGATGCGCAGACTAATTTGTATTAGTAATCCAAATAATCTTATTAATGCCCATTAGAAGCATCACAAGTGGCGAGCATGAAGACATCATAACACCTACGTACAGTAAGTGATGGCGCCGGCTTCGCCTGACACAATAAATAAAGCCATTTCTCAATGCCGAGCCAACAATGATACACTTTCTTATTCATTTTGTCCTTTTTTCCTTTGTGTGTAGATTATTAGTGCCTTTTTTTTTAATAAATAAAGAGACATATTTTATCACTAAGACATAAACATGGTTCAAGAAATGGAAAGCTGAAGTTTTAATGACTGTGTGAGAGTGACAGCAACATAATTGTGGTAATACACACAGTAAAGGTGCAATGTATCTGCGGTGTAATGCTCTGACTTCTGACATTTAAATATGAGGTGCTTTTTGTTGCAATTTAGCACCCAGGCTTTCATGTTTCTCATGTTCTTTTACATGTTTTCCTTAGAAATGTAGCCAACAGGCACAAAATCCAGTCTGAACAATTACACCTTTATGCATGCACTGCATACCACATATCTCTCCAATGCAAAGCATCACAGGCCTGTAAAAACCCACCTTGAACAGTGCTAAATCTGTATTCAACGCGTGACTATAATAGCACACAGCATTTTTTTGAAACAGGCTTTCTGTGTTTCAAAACCCCCCATTTTTCCCTCTTTCTGTGTGATACAAAACGGTATATGTTAATTGATAATCAGCAGTGTTGATTCAGTGGTGCATTCAGTGCAAATCTGTGCCCTTCTGGATGTCAGAGGGTTTTCACAGCCACGTCGGTGCCAACCTAGCTGGCAGTGCCGGCACCTGTTGGCGGTGCCAAGGCCTGGCAGGGGTTATCGATGCTCTCTGATGGTGCCCGACAATCACAGTGGAAATGACTGCGGCTGCTTGCGTCATGCCAGATAGAAAAAAAAGCATTTGCCGACAATGGCTCGCTTTCACCGTCGCTCCTGTTTTCCGAATGCCGCTCTCTGTCGCCAAGGAAAAAACAAAGAGAGAATGGAAGCCGTAGTGAACATCATGTAAAACATGTCAACATGGAAAACATGTCAACATGCAAAACGTGATACAGCGGCTGCTGGGAATTTGTGCCTGTTGTGTGCAGGTCTAGGTGATGCACAGTGATCTGCTGAGGAGAGGGGGGTGTTGCCTGTCTCTGTGTGTTACATGTTACTACATGTCATCATATCATACCATTAAGGTGAACAGTAGCCACATTCTGTTAAACTGAAGGACTTCATTCCAAAATGCTGCATATCCACATGTGCAAAAAAAAAAAAAAAATCATTATATTCTTTATTAAATATTAAAAATAATAAACACATATTTACAAGATAATTGCATCCTTGTAAGAAAAGGCTGAGGACTGCCAGTAACTTCAGTCACTTGTGAATTTCACTTTCATGCCTTCAATCACGTTATCGGAATACGAGTCACATTTTTCAGATGGTGAATAATTTCTCATATTGGAATGAATCTCTGCAAATATAGTAATTACTACACAGTTTGGGTCCTTTTTTCACAGACATAGCAGAGCCATTTAACCACACTGCATACCGCAGCTGTGTTTAGTACACAATGTTGGCATCTCACTGAAACCCTGAGAATGGCAGGATAAGAAATGATCGTTGAATCTGTGAAGCAGCCTGAGCTCGTGAATGCAAACATTTGGGGTCTAATACAAGCTGTTTCAACAACTCTTCCATTTCCTGTCAGAAACCACCGACAAGGGACCAATTCAAAAAGCACCCACCCCCTCAAAACTTACACCTCATACTAACTAGGTGTCAATATTACATGATATAGTTCCACCCCAGGTCTAAAAAAAACAAACAAAACCACACAGATCACACTGTCTTTTTCCATCACAAGCTGGTCCACTGGCCGTAAATGTGGTGAACTCTTTATAAAGAGTTCACCACATTTATGTTTTGGACACATTTTTGTACTTTAGAAAGAGCTAACTTTTGAACTCTCATGGGTGGGAGGAACAAAGATTTAGTTTCACAAGGCTTGAGTGGAAACTATAATTGTACTGTATCTACAGCGGTTGTGATAACAAAGCACAACGTTTCAGCCCAGTGCTTTCCAGTGACTGGTTGATCTGCTGTTAAAATTTCAATATTCATCTGAAGGGACCCCATGAAATCTGTGTTTCTAAGAATCATTACTCCTGACATTTTCCCAAAAAAGAAAAGATTTATCGCAGTGATTTCCCTGACGTTTATTTGACTACCATCACCTGACAGAGGTTACTGTCAAGCTAAGCTTAGAGGCTCACGTCTGCGGTTGGTGTTGTTTATGGAACAACAGCTTTGTGTGAGACGCTGACTATTATTGTATTTATGGTATTTATGAGTCACGAAGGGAATTCATGGGTACTGACGGGATTTATTGATAAGTACGTAGTGTTATGTGGCATTTCACGCGCGTCTGACCTCCACGGTCGGCCCCACGCCTTTCGTTTCTGTTGTGATAGGTGTACGCACTTCCTGTTTTCTGTTGGTTTCCTGTTTTTGCTCTTGTGGAATCCGGACGGACATGCTTGTTTATTTTTTTGTTTTATTCGTTTTTTCCTCTTGATAAATCAGACCCACATTGCATGCTATTTTCCTCAGCTGCAAAAAAAAGCCCAATTTTGAATGTGTGACATGGTGGTACTAAATTCTAGTTTTTTATCTTTCAATGCTTTTATGTGATGTGCGGTTTATTTATCGGTAGCACTGTATCATTCACGTTTGTAAGAGCTTGTAATTCATGTGACGGAAGTAAAGCGTGTCATCCACGTGGTCATGACATTGTACCTCGCTTCTCTCTCACACACGCACACACACACACACACACACACACACACACTCCCCCCTCTGGCTGTTCAGAGGTTAGGACCCAAAGACGAGCAAAAGATCATCACTCACATCACCTTTCACATGAATGAGACAAAATTCAGTCTCCTCTATGTGTGTGTGTGTGTGAGTGTGTGTATGTGTGTGTGAGGCTACCAGATATTAGTTTGGCCTTTGTTCAAAACAGCGAGGTCAAACTGTTATTATTAAGCCACCTTAAGGTTAGACACAAACACCATACCAGGCTTTTGTTGACAGTATCAACAACAGATTACCTTGTCTAATATTTTGTCATAATCCAGTTTGACATAATACAGAATGGCCTCGGGGGAAAGGTTTATAACATGGCAGAACAATAACAGTGCAGTACCTACGTGTTAAAACCCTTCCAACCTTGCCTTGTTTATTTACAGACATGTATTACACAGTTGTGCATGGGCAGTCTTCTATCATGCAGTAGAGAGAGTAAAACCACCAAAACTCGCGGTTTTATTTGTGGAGTAGAGCTTAACCACTTTTTTTGAGGTGACATAAATCTGTACGGTGCCGATTTATTGCACACATCAAGCTAAACTGATGTAAGTTACGTGACAGTAGGGTATTTTAAAGATGAAATGTGCATAAATGAACAGCTTCCCCTTTTTTGTTTTGTTTGTTAAAGCAGCTATTAGTCTTACAAAGACACCTGATCCACATTTTCATTTACTATATTTGCAATTGTACAGCTAAATATTAATAATATAACTTTATATGTATGGCACCTTTAAAAATACAAGTTCACAAAGAGCTTGACAGGATACAAGGGAACAATGTTAAGCAGAGAAACGCTTACAATGTGGCATTTGTTATTGAACTGTTGATTTTACCCAGTTTTTAGGCTTTTTATTATGTAAATTTTTAGTACAAATGGTGCCTTTCCAGGTGGGGAAATACAAAAAAATCCATGTATTTTTTGAGCCCATTATGTTGGCCTTGTCTTAAAATGACCAGTATTTGGAGGTCATATTGTTCACCCACCATTTAATTTGCAGATTAGATCTAATCCACTTTTTTCAGGCTGATATAAACCTTTACGGCGCGTCTTCACAGGATACACCCTTCCTAAATGGCATCAAACACATATAAGTTATAGATGGGGTCTTTTAGTGGGCAGTGCAATTGTTGTTGTTGATGAATATTTTATTGATTTTTCTGGTTATTTGTCTCAGAATGACCACAACCTTGAGGTCATCTAGTTCACCCATGTTTTTTTGTTGTTGTTGTTGTTTTTTCCTCCCACGGCATACAACTTATCCTGCTGTTTTGTAAAATAAAACTTACATGTCGGGCTATATTTTAACCACCCACACCCACGCACGCACATGTGTGTGTGTATATATATGTGTGTGTGTGTGTGTGTATGTGCATCTCTGTGTTACTCAGTAATAAATGCAGGACCGCCTCACTCTAATCAAGCTGATTAAAAATTCCTGCGCGCACAGCCGGAAATCGCACCACCGTTCCCCTCCGTTGTGTGTGTGTGTGTGTGTGTGTGTGTGTGTGTGTGTGTGTGTGTGTGTTTCTCCCCCCCCTCCCTCCTCCTGTCCACTTTCTCCACTTTATTTCTCTCCGTCTCCGCCAGGACTTTTCGGCCTGTGAGATGCAAAGGAAATCATCTTGCTATAAATAATAACAATAATAATAATAACAATAAAGCGGTGGGTCATATTATCAGTTTATTACTAATATTATTTTCTTTTTTTTTTTTTTTTTTTTACATAGCCTATTTTTTCCTCCTCACACCCGTTTTTCCTCTTTAACCCCACCACCACCACCGCCACCGCCACCCCATTTGAAATGAGGAGGAGAAAGGGAAAGCACAGGCAGCGCCAGCACCAGCGAGGAGAGAGGGGGGAGTGATGAGTCAATACAACTAATAATTTAATGGGGACACAGAGAGGGAGAGAGAGAGGGAGAGGGAGAGAGAGAGAGAGGGAGAGGGAGATAGATAGAAAGAAAGAGGAGCTCCGTCCGGACGCCAATCCCAACCAACAGGACACCTCCTACTATACACTATCGCAGGCAGCTCTCTTTATGCATCCACGGCAAGCCTTATTTACTTATTTATTCTCGACACCGGAAAGTAAATCGCACTTTTAACCCCCTCTATCCTCGTGTTTTTCTTTTTTTTAATTTTTCTTTTTCTTTCTTTTTATTTTAGGTGGGGAAAGGAGGGGGGGAGAACCTGTTTCGAGTGTCCGCATATCGTCTCCACACATCGGCTCCAACGCGATAGCAAAGATCACACTGTCGGTTATTTTTCCAACCGCCGATCAAATTTAAACCATCGTAACGGACATTTTTCTCTCTCCGCGTGCCCGTTTCGTAAACATAAAGGGGATATTAGCGCTCGGTAGACGTTATTATTATTATTATTTACTACTGTGTCCGATGTGCTTTTTTGGGGGGCTTTTACTGGCGACTGCTAACTGTACCGATAGCGGTGGATGTTGTAGTGTGAACTAAAGCAGAAGTCGGCTCACTTGTAACCGATGGGACGCAGTTTATCCGCTTACTTTGCGTTTAAATGTTGTTGTTTTTAACGGTCGCGGTGACCGTATTCCCCCTGTTCGGTAGAATTAGCTAACGTTAGGGCTATACACACACACATACACACATATACATACACACACACACATACACACACATACACCGCTTACCAATGTTCGCCTATCACGGTCCATCTCGACCTCCTCGTCTCTTCCACAGATTCGGGTTTCTGCTTTTTTATTTTTTCTTATTTTTTTTTTCTCGCATCGCCACCCGGTCCCCTCTGAAGGAGCAGAAGAAAGCGCATTCATTAATTTTTCTTTTTCTTTTTTCTTTTCTTTTCTTTTTTTTTTTTTGCTGCTAACTGAATAAACACCGACGCTGTCATGCAGACGTAACATAGTGAGAGAAGAGAGAGAAACCGAGAAGAAGTGAAGAACAAGAAGAAGAAGAAGAAGTGGGAGTTGTTTTGGTTTTTCGACCCTGGCCCCAAAACTTGAAGAAGAAGAAGAAGAAGAAGACGCGTTTTCCAGGCTGTGTCATATAAATATATATTTATATGCTCTCCAGTGCTGAAGTGCTGCGTTTCAGGTTGGTCTTGGCAGATTTTTTTTTTTTTTTTTTCTAATATAAAACTCCACTTCCCCTCCCCTGCAAGGGCTGTTGTGGCTTGTGTGTCAGATTGAACTATTTGCTCGTGTTTTTGTGTTTTAAGGTCATTTAAAAATCCTGACCTGGATCCGGACCACATCCGGGTCTGGATTCTTTTGCCCCCCCTCCACTCCCACCCCCCTATTTTGGGGAATTAGTTGCCTCATTGCATGTTATGAATGGGAGAGTTGATGATCTTTTGCGTGGGGGTGGATGATTTTGCCCCCTTTCACTCTCTGACAACAGCATGCCAGTTCATTTTCATCAGCACAGTGCATTAACTGGGATGCAGTATTATCAATAAGCTACTTGTCTGAGTTTCCCACTGCAGTCAAGTTGTTAAAAATCAACATATCTGGCATTTGTAAGGGATTAAACCAAATGAGTCAGGTGTTTTAACCCTTTAGGTTTACCTAGTGAGCCGTAAGCCAAGCGTTAATTGTCAGCTTCCTGCACAGTCAGTGGCTTTGTATTTATGTTGCCTACAATACAGCACCTGTGGGTAAATCAACCATGCAGATTTCCACTATCTTGTTTCTGCCTGATGCCTCCCTTTTTTTTTCTGTTCTTCCTCCACTTTGACTTTTGATGAGCCCTCGATGAGTCAGCAACTCTCTGTTTTGAAGTTTCACTGAAGCTGTCTTTTTTTTTTTCCCATGGCAAAGTGCAGCTCCAAAACTTATCACCAGCTATCTGATATCTGTCCTTGTGACAACATTAATAATCAAAAAAGTTCATACCTGTTCGGTGCCATATCGATGTGTATGCATGTGTGTGTGTGTGTGTGTGTGTCACAGCAAAATGATGTTCAGGCCATGCTCGGGGCCTTAGCCTCACTTCCCCCTCTTGAGCTGCGTCATGAATATGAAGCCACACAAAGTGACTCAGAAACCGAATAGCGTTAGTTCCCCGTGTCTGCGTTCGCCCTGTTACTTGAGCTGCACTGTACTCATCCAAGTGGAATCTTTCAGCAAATTAATGTGTTTGCACTAAAACCGGCGCTTGTTTGCCCCTTCTCGCATGGGAATCTCTACCGGGACACCCATACATAATACATGCCCTGAAAAATGGGAGCATTACGGCGGCACGAAAACGTCACCACAGCCCCGAGTCGTCATAGCCAGGGCAAATTGACAGTTATTGTTGTAATGGGTCCATTCTTGGAGGTCTCAATTACTTAAAGTGCATTTTCTCGCCCTATATAAATGTCGGCTCATGTCTTTCTGCATCTCAGTGATGTTCAGACAAAAGATTTCTGCTCTCAACACTTCACTCAGATCACTGTGTTGTGCCACACAGACAAAAACGACAAACCTCTTGCCGACAGCTGAAGCATCCAGTGTTTTCTCTCCCCAGGTGATAGTGAGCAGAGGTGCTGAGAGTGATGGAGCATCTCAGCGAGACGTGCCTGGGCAAGGAGAACTGTGAGCTGGTCAACAACATGGCAGAGGCCAAGGCCCCGCCAGCCAAGCTGGCCCGCCTGGAGCAGAACGGCAGCCCCCTGGGTCGGGCCAGGCTGGGCAGCACCGGGGCCAAGCTGTCCGGGGTCCCGTACAAACCCAGCAGTCACCTGCTGAAGACCTGCCACAAGAAGGGTGAGTACGGGTAGTGGTGTGTGTGTGGGTGGCTGAGACAGGTGCTGTGTGTTTGTGTGTGTGTCTAGGTCTGTGCAAAACCGGTGATGACGCAAATTCATTTGAACTACTCTTGTGTGTGTTTTTGCACAAGAAAGGGAAGAAGAAACCGTGTAAATAGACGAAAGCTGTTCCGATGTAGTCGATGCTCTTAAATTGTTTGGTGTGTTTACCGCTCTGGTGTTGTCATGGCTCTGCACCCGCTTCTCCCCCCTGAAAAAACCACCACCACCCCCTTGATGCTCTCCAAAACTCTTAAACCGGTTTACAATGCCTCTTTAGTCATTTTAGCCTGCACACACACACACACACACACACACACACACACACACACATTGCACACACTCCCACTTATTTTTCCCAGACAATAGCTAATACAGGAGTGCTGTGAGAATTATTCCTGTGTCGCTGTGCAGAGCGCTGTGTCACCGCTCCTCGTTCCAACCACAGCCCTCCTGCTCCGACATTTGTTTATTAAGGGAAAGTTTCAGTCCTTTAAGAGCCATTGCCATTTAAAGAGAGCCTTTACTTTGAGATTATGACATAGCTTTTTAATATAACTGGTGTCGTCTCATGAAAAACACGGCGCGCCCTGCTATCCAAAAAATAAACCTTTTTACGACTGTATGAGGTTTTTTATTTATTTTATTATTTACTTTTTTTGCGGCTTGGAAATGAGTTTGAAAACCTGCAGGTTTGCGGTTGTAATAGCATTTGGCTGTTATGGCTCATCTGTTTGTTTGTTTGGCTGGTTTGGTTTTCTTTGTGCAAGAGGGACTCAGGAACTCTTGGAATGTCGCTGTGTGAGTGTCCTCGGATGGGCCGTTTCTCTTATTTGCTCCTTTAATCTATGTGTCGTGCTCCAGCTGAGAGAGCTTAATTTTTCACCTTCATCATCTCTGCTTCTCTTGGCCACCTACGACGTTCATTCCTCCAAGCCTCCTCGTTTCCCTCCCCTTCCCCACCAACGACGCCTCTCTTGGTTTTTCAGCCTCTTCCAGAGGAAATGGTGAAGCTGCGGAGGGAGGCGGTCTGCCGCGGAGGCTTCGCAGAGGGCCCACAGCGGGCATTGTGTCCAAGCCCGAAACAATATTTACCGCGGCCCTCTCTGGGCTCCCTGGAAACAAAGCCAGTATTGATCCCCCAAATGAACCTACACAGCAGTCTTTATTGTTAGATCTTTATCTATTAAAATCGGGGGAGGAGAAAAGCAGCTCTTTCAGCACATTCCCTGGCATCTGCCGGCTTATTGATTGTTTTGCCAGAGCTGCGTGCATCTTGTGGAATGCCTGGGATTGGGACACATCTGAATCCAAATAATTTTAAATCGTCAAGGACAATAAATGTAGAGGAATGTGTCCTGGTGGTAGTCGTGTGGAGACGTACTGGCAAGGTGGGGCAACAGGACTTCACATGCAGTGCAGGGTGTCAGTGTAAGAGTTGTTATGGACAGTAAGCTATTCACATTCCTCTACATGCATTCTCCAAGTCAGTGCAGCTGTTGGAAGCCAGTGCATTAGACCTCTGAATATATTCTCATCGTTGTTGTTATTCAGAGTGAGACTTTGAAAGGCCAAGCTCTCCCAATGCCCTGAAACTTTCTTAAATTTCAGGGATGTTATTTTAGCCGAATGGCATAGCGGGTGATATTTGCACAGCGCGTCCCCTGAACATTCGGCAATCTTTGGACAAGGATTGCTCGTTCCACCTAACAGCAGAGCCACTGTTGACACAGACTAGTAAACCTCAGGGTGCAGAGGCGGCTTGGGATTTGAAGCGCTGCATCATGGGAAGATGATTTGGGGTTGGCAGGCAGAAGGCAGCCTAATGTGATCCCAGCACCTTGACAGCGAATAAAACAGTTTGGAGCCAAAAAGAGAAAGATGAATTGGAGGCTTTTTTGTTGCAGTTTCATGTGCGTTCCAGCTGAGGTAAAGGTGATAATTCCATAATGAATACATTCTCATTAAACAAAACAGATGCGAGCCGTACTAGCCATCGCAGGTCCTTGTGTAGCATCTACCCTCACTATTACGATTTGAGCTTGAAGCCAGGCTGAAAAACATGAGACTTGAGCAGGGAATCCTCATCAGAGTTAATAAAACGCCTCTTAAATTAGGATCTCAGGTGCGGTGACCTCTCGTGGAAAAATAAAGGACAGAAGTAAGAAAATCAGCGAGCGAAATATGATCAAGATGAAGATGATGACAGAGATTAAGTTGAAAAAGAACCAGGCTCTTATTGTATATCAAAAGGAGCGCTGGATATCTCACATGGTTCAGATTGAAATTGCCCTATAAGTGATGAAAAGAATTAGTTCATGTGGTCAGAAAGCATTTTTTAGTAGATTTCTACATAGCATGTCCACTCAGCCGCAATTTCGTTACCATATCTACCTCATCAGCGCTCAGATAAATCACATAAATCAAGAACACACAGTGAAGGCCTGTGTTTGTCGCGTTCGGTCCTCACTGTCCGGTGTTTCCCCTCAGGCAACATGCTGCCCGTGTTCTGCGTGGTCGAGCACTACGAGAGCCCCATGGAGTTCGACAGCAAGGAGGAGCACGCCGAGTTCGTCCTGGTGCGGAAGGACATGCTCTTCAACCAGCTCATCGAGATGGCCCTGCTGTCGCTGGGCTACTCCCACAGCTCGGCGGCCCAGGCCAAAGGTAACCGCCTCGGGGACGTTCGCTCGGTGACGGGGTGGGCTGGGGCTGGGTGGAGAGGGAGACGAAGCTGAAGCGGAAGTTGAAGTGGGTGAGGATTTACGTTGTCGTCTGGCTCTCCTCTTGATTTAATCTTCGCTCTCCGATGTGTTCTCTTTTCTGGTCAGTCTCTTTTTTTTTTTTTATCTCCTTGCTCTTTTTCTCTCTCTTTCTGTCATGCTCACTCGCTGTTGCTCTACAGAAAGTCTCTCACAGTCGCTTGTGTGTGCAGACAGCACATAAACTCATATGGTGGCACACACACACACACACACACACACTTTGAGCGGGCCAGGTCACATAATAGCCCACTGCCAGCAGATCTGAAGCCACAGTAACACATCCTGACACTGATCCCAGACAGGAGATGCTCAAATCTCACAGGGGTCACACACCCACCCACCCACACAGGCAGACACACACACTTATGCACACTCAGAGACGCACTCACAATTCCACACACACACACACACACACACACACACACACACAGATGTACTCTCACTAGGCACACATGAAATCAGGCATATCCGCTCAAACTTTTAGACGCACAATCACATACTGCACATACACACAAGCTCAATAACACACACACACACACACACACATTTATACATATATACTATATATACACATGTAGAGACTCAGTGGGCGGGAGGTGAAGGTGGAGGGAAGGGTCTGCTAATTGCACTTGAACACACGCAGGCCGAGGGTGGCGGTTTCAAGGTGCCTCTCAGCTAGCTCTTTTATTATAGCCTGTCCATCACACACGTATTCATACACACACACACACACATGCATGCATGCACGCACACACACATACACACACACCTCCTAGCCCATCTCTCGTACAGTTAGTCTCCCTCCTCAGTTCCTGCTGTGTGGGCTGTCGCTCTTTCGAAGCCAGTCTCAGGAGAAATTCCTCCACTGTTGTTGTGATTTCAGGAACACATATGAAGTATGTGGAGGCAGATGATGCCGATGCTCACGGCACTGGAAGGCTTCTGTAGCTGCTGTAGAGATCCAGTGGCTTTATTTATTGTGTGCATATATTAACTTTTTTTTTTAAACTTGCCCTATGGAGGTATATAGTGTATAGAGCTAAAATGTATATTTGCATTAATGCAGTCTGTGTGTGCTTGTGTGTTTGTGTGTTCCCTTGTGTGGTGGTGCTGGGGTGTATTCATGGTGTGTGTGTGTGTTTGCATGTGTTTCCTGTTGCATCCACCAGGTCTGATCCAGGTGGGGAAGTGGAACCCCGTCCCCCTGTCGTACGTGACAGACGCTCCGGACGCTACAGTGGCCGACATGCTGCAGGACGTCTACCACGTGGTCACGCTTAAGATCCAGCTGCACAGGTCAGACACACACACACACACACACACACACACACACAGCTTGCACACAACACCAGAATCATCCATGCATCCCCAATAGCTTGTTTGCTGCAGTGCTCCATGCTAACATGACAGCATCCACTGTGGCTGGTGATAGCATTATTTCAAAAGTGAGAAAATGCGAATTTGCAGCAGCTCTAAAGTTTAAAGTTGCTAAGTCATCTTACATGATACGCACCTAGGACTGGCAGTTTAGTGAAGGAAATGGGTGAAATAAAATCTAAATCTCTGTATTAAAGTAAAATCTTATTTTATCTATTAAATATAATGAGAGACTTGACCTACCAGGGAACTACTTTCTCTACTTTCTATAATAGGAGAAACTGGTGGGCAGAGGGAGACTGTACTGCTAAAAGTGGCTGCTGCACCTGAGATAGAGCCAAAAATAAACCTGGCTCTAACAGCTGCATTCAGTTAATAATATTTCATTGTGTACTTATGAATTTACAGGCCATACAGCAAAGGAAAAAAAAAAAACACTAACAACTTTTTAACATTAAACGGCCAGTGTTTTTAATTAATACGAGTCAAACGCTATCACGAAGCATGTGTGCTAGATGTTAGCATGCAGGTGTCCAGATTAAGTATCCATGTTCTCATGATTAAACAGGTAAGTTGATGAAAGGCTCGATGTAGGAATACACACAGCCCACGACTAAAATCAACATTTTTATGTGGACACAGCACAGCAAGTAGAAATGCAAGCTGGCAGTGGAGGTGTACGCTCCTGCACGGCTTCAGGTGCAGAAACCGACACGTAACAACGGCCCAGCTAATGCACACGACTGAAAATGAAACTGAAAATGTACGCGCACATTGGCATGCTTCAATTTATAGACATTTATGGACAGACATGCATATAAAAGTACACACACACACACACACACACACACACACACACAGTGCGGTGCTGGTGTGGAGGCTTGTGCCAGCTGCACGCTAACCCAGTGTTCTGCAACCCTCTGGAGAGCTGTTCGTTCTCTCTCTCCATCTCCCTCTCGCTCTCTCTCTCTCTCTCTCTCTCTCTCTCTTTCTTCTCTCTCCTTCTGTCTCTGTCTCTCTCCCCACCACCCACCCCCCACCTTCACCATTGAAGCACTCACACAAACACACACACACACACACACACACCAGCCAGAACACAGAAGGTTGTGTTTATTTCCGGCACGCTAGCCCCAAATGCATGGATAGCTGTCTTTCTCCACCACCTCTCTCTCTCTCTCTCTCTCTCTCTCTCTCTCTCTCTCTCTCTCTTCCTCTTGCTCACTTCCTTCTCCCTAGAGGCTCTCTAGCTGCTAGAGCAGTTTAAGGTGTTCTGCAAAATCCATTGTGTGAGTGTGTATTTGCCCTTGTGTGTGTGTGTGTGTGTGTGTGTGTGTGCACGTGTTGTCTCCTAAGCAGATGTTAGCCTCGACCATTGCGTGCATCCTTTTCCATTCATCCCTCCTCTCTCCTGTTATCTTTGTGCTCGAAACGTTTCAAACAGACCAACCGACAGATTTATGGACACACACACACACACACACACACAGTCTCACACAGTCATCACCCACCGCTTAGTCTCTCATCTCTGTTCCCTTTTCAAGTGTCGAGCTCGGTTTCACGCAACATAATTCGGAGATACGTGTGATACGAAACATGCTGCCATATGTCCCGCACACACACACACACACACACACACACACACGCAGCGCTTATCCAAAGCCACTGGGCACTCTCACTGGACAGCCAGCTCGGTTCAGTTCAGTTCATCTTATCACATGGCCCGACTGCCACATTTTAATAATATTGTCTCATTTTCAGATGGCAGAGGGTGCTTCAGGTATAACTGCATCCCTGCGGCTCGCGTCTCCAGCACCAGCTAACAGCAAAGCCAATTTTTCTCCATCTATTTGATATAAAAATCTATTTCTATTTTGCAGCATATTGTTGTTAGTATTGTTATTGGTGTGTTTCTCTGTTTTCTCTACCCCCCCCCTCCGCCCGCCCCCCCTCACCCACACCCCACTGCCGCAGAAATCTAGCCAGTAACACCTTAAATTGTTTCGCCGAGCACAACGAGCCAGGAAGGTAGAAGTAACACGAAATAATAGTCGCCACATGCAGCTGATGTATAATTCATGCATCAATCCAGCAGATGTGTTGTATAAAGTAATTAACTAATCAGAACAATCAGGAGAGAGAGAGAGAGAGAAAGAGGGAGAGAGAGAGAGGGAGAATGAGAGAGGGAAAGGGAGAGAGAGAGAGAGAGCGAGAGAGAGGGAGAGAGAGAAATCTCCAGATGCATCTGCTTGATGCGCCAAATGAAATCTGTCTGTCTTGGAGGGGCGCTTGCAGCAGGAAAAGCAAGCAGGGCCTGTGTGTGTTCTCTCTCTCTCTCTCTTTCTCTCTCTCTCTCTCGCTCTCTCTCTCGCTCTCTCACTCTGTCTGTCTGAATTGTTTCTCATGCTCTCTTATTCCCTCTACCCCTCCCTCTCTCTCTTTCCATCTTCCCTTCCCTCTTGTTCTCCCTCTGCATCCCTATCTACCCCCCCTCCACCCCCCACCCTCCCACTCTTCTCCCTCCTGCTTTTCCCTATCTCTCCTTACCCCACCCCACCACCCCACCCCTGTTTTTCCTCCCCTCTCTCTCTCTCTCTCTCTCTCTCTCTCCACAGTTGTCCTAAGCTGGAGGACCTGCCGCCCGAGCAATGGAGCCACTCTACAGTAAGAAACGCCCTCAAGGAGTTACTCAAAGACATGAATCAGAGCTCTCTGGCTAAAGAATGTCCCTTATCACAGGTGCTGGAGCCCAGTCTGCTTATGAAAAAAAAAAAAAAAAAAAAAAAAAAACAGCAACAACAACAACAAAAAACACACACGCACACACACACTCACACTCTCTACCCCTTCCCCCCCTTTCTTCCTCCGACCCACCGCTACCCGACCGCACAACAAAACAAACACCCCTTCTCCCCCCTCCTCCCCACCCTCTCCTCTTCTTTCTTTCATCCTTTATTTATCAAATGCCCAGAGTTTGATTGAGTGGGAAAGAGAATCAGCATAGAAAATCCAAATCAATGGCCATTGTCATCCGTTTAGTGCATGATTTTTTTTTTTTTTTTTTTTTTCTTGTGCAGCCATCCCCACCCCACACATCCAACACACACACGCGCACACACACACACACACACACACACACACACCCAGATTTGTATGTCACCGCGGCCAAAAAAGCAGAGGTGTCATTAAACGCGATTGGTTATTGTTAGATAAACAATGGCACAAACCCAGAACGATCTTGAATATGTTTTTTGTTTTTTTTTTTTTTCCATTCTCAACATTTCATTGTATCAGCTGGAGATATGTACACGCGTTAGGTGTTATATTGTGTGTTTGCTCTCTGCTGGGAGGTTGGAGAGAAAGCACTAGTGTGGATATTGTATTAACAGGCACTGTAGTCAGTATATCATAGAGGCAGCTCTGGAGTGAATGGAATGAACAGCAGTATATCTCACTGGGGCCAATAATTGTGTGTGTGTGTGTGTGTGTGTTATAGCGCTAGAGGATGCATATGTGTGCTTCTGTGTCTGCGTGCACCTCGGTTATGTTTTTCATATTTATATCAATGTATTTGAAAGTGTCAGCGTTATTTGTGTCCGTCACGAGTGTGTGCGTAAATCCGAGTGCGTGTGCGTGCATTTCTCCGGTGTGATGCCAGCTCTCCTCCTAGGCCACCGTATGGTCACCTGGAGACCCTCATTTGCTGTGCGTGTGTGTGTCGCGAGTGTGAGTAAGCGACTGCTCCACCAGTGTGTGTTTGTGTGTTTAGCCGGGCATGAGCGGCACGCTGATGATGTAAAGAGTCCCTGGGTGGCGTTCAGGCGGAGCCCAGCCCGGTCTGGTAATCACCCTGTTTACGGTCCATATGTGAAGACAGCTCAGAGGAGAGCGCGCGCTAGCTCAGAGGATCTTACATTCACACACACACTCACTCACAGTCGCACACATACATACACACATTCACCATTTTTCGCACACGCTACTCTTAAAATAAACCGTAAACCATTTTGGCTTTCCAGGCAGAATGCCTGTAGGTCCTGAAATGTCCTGAATTGAATCTGTCTGCCTATCTGTTCATCTACTGAAGGTATTTAATTGCCACTAAATGCTTAATACTTAATAATTTAGGTGTTAAATTCTGTTCTAACCAGCGTTAAAATGTCATTATAATATCTCAAGTTAATCAGCTTAAATTTGCTGACACCTGCAGACGCTCTAGCTGACCGCTGTGGTGGATTCAAGCGGTGGATTTGTCATTGCATGCAAAGGTGCGAAGGCAGTTCTCTTGCTACCGTTGCTCTGTGGTGTAATTCCATTCCCTCATGTGTTCGTTTTGCATCCCGCTTACCGAGGGTTGAAACCACTTTGGAAAACCAGTAAAGTAAAACCAGACCTGGAGTTCATTGTAGCCGTCATCAGAGCAGATCTTTACACCATCGATATGCATACACAGAGTACAGGATGTGGTAGGGACAACACCTCTGCTCATATTTCTCATATATGAACATTATTTATTCATCGCTATTGACACACTTTATGTTTTTTTTTTCTAGTCATGGTGTTAGGTGGACTGTTTTTTACATGCTTTGTTTGTGGTCAGTAGACCTTAATGTGCTAAGAGTTCATAGTTGTGTACGTCAGCAGCCACAAAGAGAAATTAGCAGCTTTGCTATCAGGTTAGCTGCACTCCACCGGTGCACGTCTACATCCGCCCTTTTCAAAAATGGCTGCCGCAACAGCGTTTGACATCTGTTACTCTGTGGGGTTTTATGCGGCCTGCTATGCCCAAAGAGTGGCAGCTTGTTCCTCCAAACGCCACTTGATTTCACTTTCGTTAGCCACATTCAAACAGCGTGTCCGCATCGAGCTCTGCCGTGGGCAAAGTGACATCAGCACCTGTTCAAGAACGTGATTGGTCGCAGGTGAGAAGGCAGGAAGCTTTCGATTCGGCCTCCGAGGCTTCTGAATTGACCAAGAAGTGAAACGAGGTGGGAGGGGGAAGGGGCGTGCGAGGAGGGCACAGATGATTGGCACCTTTTTATAGGATTAGTGTCTCCTTGATTATCAAGAGCGTAATCCTACAGAGAAAGGAGAGGTTAACAGACGAGAGAATCACAACCACTGAGAGAGAGGGAGAGAGAGAGAGAGGGAGAGGGAGAGAGAGAGAATTAGCCCACCTCTGAACAGGACTCTAAAAAGAGACAGAGGGGAGGGAGAGGAGCAGAACAGGGAGGGGAGGACCAGGGGGGTGGGAGGGGGTTATTTTGTGAAATGCTGCCTTTGTCCGGGACCTTGTCAAACATTTAGTTTCATTCTGTTGAAGCGGGGAGTCATGCTTTGTGTGTTTGGCCTACAAATGGCCTGAAGAGACTCGGTGAGGGAGAGAGGGAGAAAATGTATTCACTCATGCCTATTGTCACCCGTTTCCTCCAGAGGAACAGATTCTGACGTAGCGAGCTTACACGCTCCCAGTTGAGGCTAATAACTTGGACAAGAGAGGGATCATCAGAATAAAACTTATGATTCCCCTTCAATCAGCCCGTCCATTTTTTTTTTAATCTACAGTTTTTTTTTTAAGGGACGTCTGCTTGGATGCTAGCAAGCTTAGCACCCCCCTCTGCCTCGTCCTCGGAAACTATGGCAACAAACGAGACCCCCTCTACCCTCCACCCCACTGCCACCACCACCTCTTCTGGCTCCCCCCCCACTCCTCTCTCACTGGGCGGCCCCTGATGCACCAGCTGCTGTGTTGCGTAGCAGCAAATAGTCATCAAAATGCCATCTTTGCAGGGCCTTCGCCACTAGGCACAACCTGGTTGCCAGTGTGTGTGTGTGTGTGTGTGTGTGTGTGTGTGTGTGTGTGTGTACGCGCACATGCATGCATGTTCCTGTGTGTGTGCAGGGTTGGAGGGAGGGGGTCACCCCAATCGAGGTGGAGATGTGCCATAATTGAGCTGTGTTGGATGTTGGCGAGAGACAAGGCACAGTGTTGCAAATGGGTTACGCTTCTTCCCCAGCTGATTCAAGACATCAGGCTAAGTTGGAATGTGAGTGTGTGTGTGTGTGTCTGTGTGCGCGTGATTGTGCACATGCATGTGTGTGGGCCTGAATGTGTGTATTTGTATTTGTGTATCTGCGCCATGTGCATTTTAACTGCAGTGTGTGTACTTTGTGTGTGTGCCTGTGTTTGTGAGTGTATTCTTTCTGCTGGCAGCTGGGTGCCTACCTGCCTGGTGCACCCCTATTCTCTTACTCTCTCTCTCTCTCTCTCTCTCTCTCTCTCTCTCTCTCTCTCGCTCTGCCTCGCTCGTTCTTCCTCTCTCCCATGACGGGGAGTGCAGTAGATGCTGGGTGCCGATAGTAGCCCAGTGCCACTTCCTGGTCTTGCTGATAAGCTTTCTGTGCTGCAGATGGCTATCACTTAAAGGGTCCACACACATGTGCGCACACACACACACACACACACACACACACACACATACACACATGCACTCACACTACCTGTTGACAAGCCCTGGCACAGCCCTCCTGCGGGCACCACAGTGGCAGCAGAGACTCTGGTTATCTGCCTGATTTCACTTTGTGTGTGTGGTGTGTGTGTGTGTGCGTGTGTGAGTGTGTGTGTGTGTGTGTGTGAGTGTGTGTGTGACAGACAGGGAGCGAGCAAGCGAGAGAATAGGTGTGTGTACTGTTTCTTTGACGCACACACTCGCACACATTCACACACACGCACAGGGCCCCCCGTGAGAGGTGGAGTGATGTATTGAGGGAGAGGGCTGATTAATGAGGAGCGTTTATTAGAACATCTGTGTCAAAGATGGCGGAGAAAGAGGGAGGGAGCAAGAGAGAGAGAGAGAGGAAGAGGGAGAGAGGCTCACTGTCTTCTCCAGGCCTGTTGTTTGTTGCCTGGTGCCGCCTTAGCCCAGATCTACTGTAAATAAAACATGGCAGGCTGGAGGAGAAGAGTTCATTATCCCCCTGACTTAAAGGAGAATTCCTCTTATTTTCTACGTGATATGCAGATGGATCTCAGCTTGGGAGGGCAACCATAATCAGGTTAAACTGGAATGCGGGGCTTGATTTTTTTTTTGGTACTTCAGATCCATTTTTTTGTGCAATGCAGTTAATCAAGAACAAAACCGTTCATTCTGGCTGACCTGGTAAACCAAAAAAAAAAAAAAAGCTGATTGTCACAAGGAACAAATAGGAATTATTCTCATGAGATAGTTATCCCAAACCTTCATAAATGAATGAAAGTTGCATTGGCAGCAGCAGCTATTTTCTAGTACTAATTTTGTATAAATGCAAAAGAGGGAGACTTTTCTCTGAATTGATCAGCTCCAACTTCATAAACTTATCAGCTTATCAACCTTAACCCTGTCAGGGTTTTCACTGAATGAAGGCCTGTAACCATATACATAAAGGCGGCCTTGTTATACTGTTTCTGTCCAAATGCCAACCCTTTTACCCTTCTGTTTTGTGACAGCACTGATCCAGCCATGCTTTTTAAATCTCAGCATGATGGACACGACTTCACATCCAGTGGCAGTCGCCCGTTACCTTTGCATTACTTGCATGAGTTTGACTTTGACTCAGCGGTGAAATTGGTGTGACGACATGCAGCCATGTTTGACATCACTTGACACAAGCAGGCAGGGCCACAGTCGCAGCCGTTATAAAAAGTGGTTATGCTGACATCTTTTGTGATGTCTGGTTTGTAGGCGACAAATATGAGACAACTCTGCCTCAGTGCTGAAAAGTTTTTATGCCTCTGCACCAGCGTCTGCTGTGGCCGGGGACATTATGTTTTTCGGTTATCCATACATCCGTACATCTGCATGTCCTATTCTGGTGAATGCGATATCGCAGGAACGCCTTGAGGGAGTTTCTTCAAATTTGACACAAATGTCCATATTGTAACTTTTATGGGTGGAAAAAATCAATTCACTTAAGTATCCTGTTTCTTTTTTTTCTACTATTTCTTCATTCCTGAATTGAATTATAGGAAAGATACTGGTAGCATATGAAACTAGACGACCTAAGGAATCCAGTGGCACCAAGCATGTCGTGCTTGGTTGTTGGAAAGTGGGCTAAGTATCGCTCCAAAGTTTGGCTAAATTTTGCTGATGGGAAAATCTGGCATGTCCATTTTCAAAGGAGCCCTTGACCTCTCACCTCAAGACATCTGAATGAAAATGGCATCTCCCTGTATGTGCAGTTCTCCCCTTTGCAGACACGCCCTCCTCAGGCTAATCCCATGCATGTTTGGGGATAAAACCATGCAGATCTTTTTTTGCATGCAGTACAAATGTGTTATTTTCGACTCTTCTATCACTGTGTTTTACTGAACACTCGGAGTTGCATAAAATGTGGCTTATTGAATCCACAAGAGTCTCAGCTTTATTTATGTGTAATGATGTTACCCCCCATAGTAGCCATTTCATTGGAGCGAGATCAATTTTTGGAAACTTGATATCACCGTATAAAATGCCATATAGTGACCTGTAGCATACTCACGGCTTCATGAAACCTTACAGCCGCAAACTGGAGGCCGAGGGCGTTCAGAGGATGTCTGCTTTTCCAGGTAGACGGTCAATAAAGGGGAGTTCCTGAGCAATTTCCACAACAGAATGCTCAACCACGAAAAAATGCTGCAACAACATGACGCATAATTGAGTGTAAGAACAGCTATCCTATACTTCCAAACCTTACACACTCCAAATACATAAATAAATAGACACCCTAATCAAAACACAATGTTTATTACAGATTTATGACTCTAATAACTTGACACTGAGTGCTGAGTTGCATCTCAGATTAATCTTCTGGTTCCCAGCTTTCAGATGAATACCACCTCTACATTATATGGCATCTACTGTTGAGAAGTAAGAGAATATTTAAAAAGCAAACACCGCATGAAACGTAAGATTAAATCACAATACTCGTATCGTGATATCACTGAATCAGGAGATGAGCGTATTGTCCCAGCCCTAGTAACTCTGCAGTCTAATTTTTAGAAACTTGTGCTGATGTCATTGGTCAGTGTTATTTGTCATAAATGCCCAGTGGATTTTTTTTCCCTGCTGTAAATCTTAAGTGGGGAGAGAAACTGTGCCTGCTTGCTGTCCTGCTCGTTTGCTTTTGCTTTACTGTTTCAGGCAAATTTTTTACTCCAGCTGAAAGAAATGATGTTCCTTAGAGGGAAGCTGCAGTGTTGTGAAGTTTGCTCTTTTCGGATCTTTTACGTCAGCGTTTTCTGAATTTGCATGACTTTTATTTGTATATGGGTTTCGTCTGAACGTCTGGTCTTTACGCCGTAATCTCGTTCTTGTGGCCGGTGCGGTATGAGGTGCATACGGCTCTCATGCAGAGGGCAGGAGTTCAGAGATGGATCAACTGTTCTGACGGCTTGACTCCCGCTGGCTGCCCTCCTCCTGTGTCAAGGAGATGGAGAGAAAGACCCAGTGTCCCCTCCACCAGCTCGCTGCGCTCGTGCCGCCATGCTGCTCCGCCAGAAGGTTCCCAGCCGCCCTCCAAGTGCATATATTAAAGAAAATGATAAAGATGGCATACCTGTAATTTGAAAACAGATGGTTTGGTTCTTTTGCATATTTATAACAATCAAAAACAATTTCTCCCGCACCAACCTCGCTATTTGCCCGGAGGCCGGCAAGGTGTTAAAACATTCATTTTAATGAAATTGGAAGGGGGAAAAAAGAAAGATCTTGCCTCTGTCTCGTTCTCAGGCGAAGGAGGACGGTTGAAGTAAATATAGAGAAGGCAAAGAGTCGATTGTAAACGGAGAGATGCGAGCACACATGCGTCAGAGAACTACACGCTCAGCGCGGCCCTCGAACTGCTTGAAGTGGTTGTTCTTTAACAGATTGTGTAAATAAAAAGTCGCAAAAGGAAAAAAAGGAGGTTCATCTGTTTACATCGCCTGAGTTCCCAGATGCTGATATTTAATAAGCGAGAATCTCTTCTTTTCCTTTTGAAGGTAAATATCTTTTCTACTGCTTCACTCTTGATGTCAGCAGAGCTACTAATTCAGTCGAGCCTCTAATTTCCCCACTCTGAAATAAAAACAGTTCTATCAAACTCGGTGGCATTTGATAAAAAAAAAAAATGAAAGAAAAAGAGGTTTAGGCCTTCTTTGATTTTTTTTTTATTTGTTTTACCTTGAGAAGACAAGATCCAAATTTCTGCATGTCTGGTACTTTGATTTAGTTTTTTTTTTTTTTTTTTTTTTTTTTTCTTTGCTGGGTTTTACAACGACCCGATCTTATTTGTTTTGACAAGATCCAGTATTACTGCATGTTTCACAGGCTTTAATATTATGTATGTATTTTCCACACTGAGAATCTGTGAGAATCTGAAGTCTCTCTCTCCCTCTCTCTCCCTCTCTCTCTCTCTCTCTCTCTCTCTCTCTCTCTCTCTCTCTCCCTCCTTTCTCTCCCTTTCTCTGTCTCTCTCTCAATCAATCTCTCTCTTTCAGAGTATGATTTCCTCCATTGTGAACAGCACTTACTATGCAAATGTGTCGGCGGCGAAGTGTCAGGAATTTGGGCGCTGGTATAAACATTTCAAGAAGACAAAAGATATGATGGGTAAGCAAAACGGAGGGGCGCAAAGTATGGCGCTCACACTTTTGTATCGTTGCACACACACACACACACACACACACACACACACACACACACACATACACACTCCACTCACCATTGCAATATGCTTTCCAACCAACTGCCTCTTTGTCTTGCTGACTGTTGCATGAAGGAAAAAAAAAAAACATTTTAATCTTGTTATCTAATAATTCAAGGTTTTTCCCTGCACCGTGTTGCAGGTGAATACAGAGCTATCTTTAATTTATCCTTTATCACTGTACCTAAACGTTCTACCAGTGGCAGAGGCAAATTGGGGCCTCTGACTTTTATTTGGTTTGTGAGTGCACGGCTTTAGTTTCCCATGAACAAAAGGCGGCGATGATTTCACCCGGCCACCGTGTCGTCTGAAAATCAATTGGATTTTCTTATCAAACCTCCAACAATGCATGCTTTATATTATTTCAGAAAAATCCCCTTTGACCCATTGGAAAATGAGGTTATATAATGCCAGTATCACGCTAGCTTGAGATGCAATTGTGATATATTTTTATGTCCTCTGATTAAGTTGTATACCATGCTGTTGCAGGGGTTATATGGCAGCATAATATTGAGATATTAGCCTTAACAATCTGCTGAACGATCTTGTGACTTGTTCTTTGTTTTGTTGTGCTTTGTTTTTTTTTTCTTTTTTTTGCCGGTACACCACTGCCTGCATTGATGACAGATGAGATATTCTATCAAAATGTTTTTACAGGCTCCATGCAAATAGAGTGTTGTGATCTTATCTTATCTGATTTTTTTTTCTTTTTCTTTTTCTTTTTTTTTTTTTAAATGTAAAGTGGCAACATGTACTGGAAATATCAGAGCCACTTGTATATTTGCTTGCGTACCCCTGCAATTTTTTCACAACAAGTGTTTTTTTTTGCTAATGCTTTCTTTGTTTTCTTCAAAAGAAAGACTGTGGCATCTAGTTTAACCTTGTGTCTGCTGCCATGTTTTAATGTTTGAATGGAGTCTCCCCCATTGACATAGACTGTAGAAAGCCTTAACCCTGTGTTTCTTTCCTCACACCTCTACACTGTATGTATGTGTGTGTGTATGTGTGTGTGCATGTGTGTGTGTGTGTGCTTGTGTGCCCTGCCATTCGACTGTGCAGGCATGCGCCAACCCTCCCAGCTGGAGGGCTACCTGGGGACGTGTGTCCTCCGTGAGAGTCCGCGTGCCAATGCACTAGGTATGTCGCATCACGGGCACACACACACACACACACACACACACACACACAGTCACGCATGCACACACACATGCTCAAAGACACCTGTGTTTGCATTACATTACGAGTGAGGATCTTGACTAAGTCCATTCCATACCTATCCCTAATGCTCCATATATAAACATAAACCTTTACATAACATGAGCCAAATCCTGATTTTGATCTTACTTTTTCACATTTTCACCGTAATTCTTAAAATCATTGCATAGATCTGCTTGACAATAAATGAAAAAAATAGCTCTTTTTTTATTTTCAGTGGTTGCTTCATGGCATATTGGCATCTATAAAAAGCACCTTGAAAAAACAAACAATATGTTGTGCAATTCAAAAAAATTTAAATAGTAAAAAAGTGACAGTAAAAATGCATAATAAAAACATAAGGTGGAGATCACAAAACACAAAGTCAGTGTATGGAAGACAGCTCTCAATTGGAACCAAAGGGCAAAGGAAAAAAACAAGATGTTTCCAGCAGTGATTTAAAGGTGCAGATCTGATACGGAGTGGGTGGCTGTTCCATCACTTTGGAGCAGCAGCAACAAATGCACAGTGGCCCTTCAGCTCCAACCAGCTCCAAGAGACAGTTCAAAGCAACTGGTACGAGGACGCAGAGGTGGCACGAGGGCAGGGGGCAGAAATGTGTGATGCTGCTACCCAGATCACATCTTTAAAAACTAAAAGTTAAACCTTTGAATCAATTTGGAACCTAACTGACAGTGAAAGGAGGCTAGTGAGGGAAAAATGTAACTTAGCTTCACAACCTTCAAAGTGACACGAATGGCAGTGTGACACAGAGGCACATTTTTGGGGGGATGCACCACCAAAAGTGTTGTTTTGGTTGCCCTCATGACTGGAATTTATTCATTTTCAAGAGTCTAGAATTTGTGACAGTTCAAGATTATGCGCAAAGCAATGAGTTGCTTTCCATGTTTATTTTTGTTCAGCCCGCCCACTTTTGAACAGTCTGTCCTGCCCCAACATCCTGTTTCACCTGGAAATATTTATAATTACAGAAACAAAACACCATTGCGGTTCCTTTTGACTTAAAGAAGCAAGGACTGGAAAAATGTTTTCATTTTGGAGATTATTGCTCATCTTTTTTTAAGACATTTGGTCCTGAGAAGTATAAGGAAAGAAAGACATGTGTATGCATTCAGAGACACGATAACGTCTCAAGATGTTCTGCACACATTCACACACACTCATTCACACAAAGTCCCAGCGCCCACGCACCATGTTAGCCAAACCCCAGACACAAAACCTGGCACACAAGCCTCAGGTGCCCGCTGGTCGCCCGCGGCGACACTCTCCCAACCTTAATATTCATGACGGGCTGCTGTCTGCCATACGTGGCCGCAAATGGCAGCAGAGGAGAAGGGAGCGCTGGTGAAACGCCAAGCTAGAAGGCTGGAGGAGGGAGCGGTCATCCTTTTGTTTTTTGGCGCTGTCCTCGAATGTGACTCTGCATTTACTTTACCACACAGCGTTAACAAAACAAGCGTGAGACTGAAGTCAAGGGAGAAGGTTCTCCAGGAAGTGTGTGGTCACAGGTACCGGCTGGCAGAGGTGGCATTACTGGGAGCCAGCAAAAGTGGTGTCTCTTCTTTTGAAGTGGCCGAGCTGGTGCAGGGCAGCCTTGTAGCCAGCACAGGAGAGAGAGTTGGGCCGGTTTGGATGTCACTCTCGCTCTCTCTCTCTATCTCTCTTTCTCTTTCTCTCTCTCTCTCTCTCCCTCTCCCTCTCCCTGTCCCCCTCCCCCCCACCCTCCCTCAGCCCACATCCCATTCCCATTGTGTGTTTAATCCGGGGCTCTTTTGTGGCAGGATTCCACACGAGGACTCCCGCTTCTGTGGCAGCCTTTTTCTCCCAGGGCCTGCCATGCTATTCTGTCACCCCTTCTCTTTTCAATTTGCATGGAAATGCCTCCGTGTGCCTGTGTGTTTGTGTGTTGTGAGCATGCCCCCCAGCAGTCTGTGTGAGCGAGCATATGCCCGCGCACGCACACACACACACACACACGCACACACAGACACATACACAGACACACACACACACTCACTCGCTTCAGAGTGAATAGGCACGCCATACCATCAGAGCCAGGGAATGCCAGGGATTATGGGAAGAGATGTGATTATTACCAAGATTTTTTTGTTTTTTTCCCCCCACATCATTTGTTTTAGACAAACGTTCAATAGAACCGTCTTGGCTGGGTGTTTTGTGGTTGCTGACAGTAAAGAAACAGGCAGCTCAAACACACGATTATTGCGGGTATTTTTGGAAAACATCCATGCACTTAATCTTTCATCTGCTGAAAAATTCAGCTTGTTGAAGATTCCCCCCACCCCCTTTTCTCCTTAACAGCAATTTGCGCTTTTCAGAATCCCATACGATGCTTTTCTGTGGGATGCGGAGGCCGTCGTGCACTTTTAAGGTGTTAATGTTGCTATCCATATAAATTCTTAAAGGCTGCCCCCTCACTCACTCAGTCACTCACTGTGATGCACACGAAAAGCCTCAGCATATGTGAATTCCTTAAAGAGAGGCGAAAACCTCAAAACATTCAGCCGCTCCAAATGCTCATTCACTTTGCCTTGGGTAGCGCACTTTAGATTTTAAATCATTGTTTTCATCTGCTAAGCACATAATTTAAGCCCATCTTAAAATATTCCCAAGCGACTATTATGGACTTAAAGATTCCCAAAGCAAGAGATGCCACAAATAGCTGCACAATGCCATCAAATGATGCCGCATTCAGTTCCTTTTCTCACAGACTCATCAATTGTGGTACATTCAAGCAAGGCCATTTGTAGGGTTATATTTCCTACGATGGCCTCTTTCTCTGTCTCTGTTCACCACTCCCTACATTTATATTTAGGCCATCCTCCCCCAAAAATGTCATATTGGCTAGCTTGTGTTCCTTATTTTAGAATTAAGGACATAAAGAGTGAATCAGATTTATCAGCAATGCATCTGCATAATGTGCATTGCACATACACACACATGCTCTTGAATACTGTAAATACATGCACACACATACACATGTCAAAGTTTTCCCAGCCCCCTCCGGGATCAGACACGCTCTCTTTTTTTGTGCTCACATGACGAGGCCACTGACATTCTGAACTTAATTTCGAAGACGCTGGCTGTGGGAGATGCAGGTCAAACACAACCAAGGTCTTACCTAGGGTTTCCATCCAAATGTTTTTTGTTTGTTTGTTTTGGTTTGTTTGTTTGTTTTTTCCCCACCATGCCAGTGTCTGATCGGCCTCAGAGTGTCACAGTGTGTCAGTGCCAGTCAGCTTGTAAGGGATCAGTGGAGGGCCCTGCTTAGGGGGAGAAGCTTACATCACACTACTTTAGCTTTTAATAAACAAGTTGTTCCCCAACAATAGTATTTAAGTTCCCACTATACAAATTTATTCTGTGGCAGTATTTTCAGGGAGTTACAGGCATGCAGGGTGCACATCACATTGATATGTTAGTTAAAGTTTGGCTTTATGCAGACCAGCTCGATTTAATTTCTTGAAATTACAAACTGTGGCTCAGTTCTTTAAGATGATACGCGTTACAGCACTTGAACTCATAATAAACCATTCTTTCCTTTTCTGTCTCTGTCCCTCCTCCACCGCATTTCCATCCTTTCTCCCTTCATCCTCATCCTCGCTCTCCTCTAGCGGAGATGGACGGCCTGTCTGAACTCTCCCCACCTGGCTCGAACCACAGCCACAACCACAACCACCTGAGCTTCTCCCAGCAGCAGCAGCAGCCCATCCCTGGCAGCACAGCTGAGCAGACACCCTCGTCGCCGGTGCCCCCGATGCCCCACGGCCCACCACCACACGGGGGCCAGACGGGCGGTCGGCAGCCCCAGCTTCCCAGCCTGCACCACCCGGGCCTGGTGTCCACGCCCATCAGCCCGCAGCTGGTCAACCAGCAGCTGGTGATGGCTCAGATCCTCAACCAGCAGTACGCGGTCAACCGGCTGCTGGCGCAGCAGTCCCTGTCGCAGCAGTACCTCAACCACCCGCCAGTCAACCGCAGCGCCCTCACCAAGCCGATGGAGCCACAGGTGGCCTCAAACACCGAGGTGTCCTCCGAAATCTACCAGTGGGTGAGGGACGAGCTGAAGCGGGCTGGCATCTCCCAGGCTGTGTTTGCCCGTGTAGCCTTCAACAGGACACAGGTGAGGAGAGAAAACGGATGCAGCTGGACTAAAACAGTTTTGTCTAAATAGAAAAAAAAAAAAAAAATCCAGTTAATGTAAGTGACTATCACTTCCTGAATCCAAAGCCCCTGTGATCTGCTTTCTAGCCGTCTGGTTCTTCATTTCCCCTCTCACAGCTGCTTTTGATTAGGAACTTGCCAGTCTGATTTGGCTGCAAATTGAGACTGAAAACTCAAATTCAAGCAAATTATATTTCAGAACAGATCACTGGAACTGGTGTTTGTCATGTCAGTAGTTGGATTTTGTGGTATTTTGCTAGAATTAGAAATAATTGTTGATGCTAATTTCATGTGATTTATTAATGAGAAATGCCTACATGTGGCATATTTTAAAAATGTATTTTCAAAATATTATTTATGTCAGTGAAGCAGTGTAATCATGGGAAGACCAGCGCATAATTTAGAAACTTTTTGAAATATTTCCTCTATAACATCTTCCTCTTTTGTTATGCTCCAATTCATTTAAATTTTCCTAACATGCTGACTCAAATCAGTCACAATGGCAGAAATAGTTTTGAGGACAAGTAATGCCTTGAGGCCAAATACTTGTAAAAGGCATGGTGGTTGAACCTGCTTCTAAATCACTAATTCTCTTGTACACTCAGGTAATCTAGCACCCATAGTGCACTACAGGCTGGCAGCCTGCCATACAAAAGGCCCAGGCTTGGTCATGGTGTTCCTCCTCCCGCTGCCAAAACATGTGATTTCACTTTATAGTCAGAGGCCGTAGACACACACACACACACACACATATATAGATATATACATGCACCGATAGTGTCGTAAGATGTTCTGTATTTATGAGAGGGTGGAGGGAGGTGACAGCAAACCTCATTACGACTCCACTTGCTTTGAAGTTGCTGCGTGTGAAAAAGAAAAAAAGAAGAAAAAAGAGATAAGCATCTATTGGAATCAGTATGTACACCCCCCCCTTCAAAAATGTGTGTGTGTGTGTGTGTGTTAAATAGTAGAGCCAGACAGTGGTGTTTTTGTGCAGATTGGCAAGCCCCTACACAAACAGAGTCTTATCTGTAGCTGATATGAGGAATTAGCCCAATGTGTCGTTGGAGAGTCTGCCTTTGGAGGATTATTTATTAGGCATGTGTTTTTTCCATGAGTCTGTGTTAATAAAAGGGGAGGGGGAAGGGTGCCGAGCGGTGACATGAAGGGGCTGGCAGCGACGCAGAAGAAGCAGAGGGGAGGAGCAGAGTCCTCTTTTTTGGAGAGGAAGCTGATTGACCAAAGAGATAGACAGAAAAGGGCTGATGGCGAGGAATGATAAGCATGCACACGCCGAAGAACGCACAGGCAGACAGGCGGGCAGACGCACACACACTTAGAGACAGCCACACATGCCGTACAAACATACATGGACCCACCGAAATGCACCCACAACCAGCGGTGCTTATCTCCATCGTTCGAATACTTGTGTACATTCTGCATATGCCTCGTCATGAAAACACATCGCTGCCTCCGATTTCATGTCTTTATCTCTTTCTGCTTGCCTGGCGACCAAAAGCCTTCGTATTCGAACACAAAACATAGCTGCATATTTTTGCTCACGGTATATTCCCCCACCATGGGAGTGACATCGAGCAGTTATTTGTGACACAACTCATTTTCCCAGAGGACTTCGACACTCCAAAAAAAAAAAAAAAAGAAGAAAAAATTCAACATGTTTTTCCCATTACTTCCGTTTATTACCAAATCACACCTATTGATGGTGAGAGAAGCGGAGCGATGGTTTGCACAGTGTGTGTCCAACAGCTGATGAAAAGGCCCAATCACACGTCTCTGATAATGGAGTCATCACGGTCTCGGAAAATGACGGAATTGAGCGCTATTGAAAAGCAAACAGAGGACACACTGATTGCCCGCCGCACAAGACATTTACATTTCAGGCATTTAGCTAAAACTCTTATCCAGAGTAACTTACAGTGGAAAGAACATATTTAAAGTCCACAAGAGGACAAAAAAAACAAGAGTGAGGAGTGCAAGGGCCAGAGCCATAGTGCCCTGACTATAGTAATGATAAATAATCAAGTATTGCAGTGCCCGGTACTGAAGCAAGGCATTTAAGCTATCATAAAGGAGCCGGATTTTGATACCCAGCCCTGCAGTAAAAGGGTTGATTACATGGTGACCACAGGAGACGTGGGGGGTGATGTGAAACTGGCCACAGTTTGGTATATTAATGGAAAGTCCTGAACGGGTCAATTTATACTTGGGTGGCCATTAATATACCTGGGAGGGGCATCCAAGTATAACTTGTGTGGGAAACACTGTTTTGCTGTCGCCCAAGAGTGACCATGAGTGATGAAGTGCTAAAAATGTGATGAGGTAGGAAGGTTTTTTACTTCTGGACAAGCACTGAAGCGAGGAGAGGAGGAAGGGAAGGAGAAAGAGGGGGATATGATAGAAGTATTCTTTGAAGGGATGATTTTACAGCTCCTGTGACAAAAGACGGGGAATGGCTGCTCTGTCCAATGCAAGAAAACGGTCAACAAACAAGGGCCAGTGAATCACCCTGCTTCCTCTGTGGAGCCAGAAACAGTGGTCTAAATACTGACTCTGGAAAACGCAGTATTAGTTTACACACAAATTATTGTGAAAGCGTCACATCTCCATTGTCATTACTGAGACTCCATTTACACTCATGGCTTTCTCTTGCCGTCTTAGTTAAGAGTCCTCTAATGTCATTATCCTCTTTGTTGCTCTCCCCCTCCCGACTGCCTTCACTGCCTCCCTCACTGCACTCTTTTTCTTCCTCTGTCCCTATTTGTGTCCTTCTCCTTCTCTTCCACGTCCTCCTCCCCTCTCCTCTCCTCCGTCTTTGCCCCCCCCCACCCTCTCATGCAGGGCCTGCTGTCTGAGATCCTGCGTAAGGAGGAAGACCCCAAGACGGCGTCCCAGTCGTTGCTGGTCAACCTGCGTGCCATGCAGAACTTCCTGCAGCTGCCGGAGGCCGAGCGTGATCGCATCTACCAAGACGAGAGGGAGCGTAGCCTGACAGCCGCTTCGGCAATGGGTCCCGCACCGCTCATCAGCACCCCGCCCAGCCGGCCCGTACAGGTACCAGGAGTTTTACTCCCCATTGTTCATTTATCCTGCATCAATCGCACATTAATCTAGCAGATTATTCTTTATTGGATGTTACACTGTGCGACCAAAGAACCAAAGAACTTGTCTGGAAGCAGAAATAATCTCACTGGTGGAGGTAAACCTCAATGGGCGGGCCAGAGAACCAGTTGGAATTGAAATATTATAAAATGTAGTGCTGCTAACTGACTAAATGCAGTGCATAAATACCATATCCATAAATTAATAGTGAAAAAAGGGGTTATTGCTATTTAAGTCTGTTTATTTATTCATAGCTATTCAAGTTTGCCAGTTGGCGATCTTGCATGTTGAAAACTGGTTGTTTGGCTCCGCCCACTGAGGTTTAACCAATGAGATTATTTCTGTGTTTACAGAAGTAAAACTTCACTCTGTACCAGACTAGTATGTTGTGAATCCAATCTCCAGCGGCTCTCAATCATCGAGTTACAAGGTCATTTCCTGTAAGTTCCCATTAAAAAACGTAATTTTCCTAAACAATTCCTGGCGACAGAGCAAATGTGCAGTGGTACGCTACTTTAGCAGTGAAATTGGGACTGTGGCTGTGGGTACATCTGTATGCCATAATAACACTGTACATCTGAAGAGATGTATTCCTATTGACAGCACAATGCATTTTCTAAACTGCTGAGCGGGCCATTTCAAGCCAGGGGGGTCAGCTGTGCCATTAGTCTGTTGTTGTTTGGATGCTGTGTGTGGAGCGTAAATGACTACAGGGACGATCAGCAGGTGTATGGGGGAGTGGTTCCAGATACCAGAATTTACTGTCTGTCGCTCTGGTGTCATGGGCCTGATTCAGAGAAACATGAAAGGAGGCAGGCACCTCATAACCCATGTGACACAGGTTTTATAAGCCTTACATAGCACAGGGGATAGTCATGTAATTTGTGTGTTGGAACAATGTTTCCCACAGGTTGACAGTTTACTTGTGGCAGCGGTTGTTGGTTGTGTGTGTCTGTGTGTCTGTGTGTGTGTGTGTGTGTGTGGGTGGGTGTGTGTGGGCGGTGGTGGGGGACTTAATTTCAATACGATTAATTACTTGTCCTTGTCTACAGTGGGAGCACAGGTGAACAGGGGCAACGTGTTTGCATGGCACTCAAGTCATTTTCATATCTGAGTGTTGAGCAGCTTTACACAATTAAGAGCAAAGGGTAGAGTTTTAAGTTTCATTTTAATTTTCACTGTGGATTGAGAACCATGCTGTGGTCCAGTTGACAGACGTGACATGATACACACATCAGGCACAGCAATGGAGGTCAGTTTAGATCAGTTTTTATACACTGACCAGCTCTGTGTTTTGTGGTCGTGCTGATATTGTGGCAGGGGAACCACAGGATGACTGGTGTGTAGCTCATTTTGGAACAAAACCTGACGTGTCATAATGTCGCTGGATGAGTATTGCGTTACAGAGCTGAAGTTGTTTTGTATGGCTTTGTGTCGCGCACAGCCACCTGCACACATGCACTTCACTTATTGGCACACTCTCATGTTTACAAACCTAAGTATGCAGACGCCAGGTATGCATACAAGCTACACGTACTACTCAAGTTGTATCAGACAACAACCTGTCTGGAAGCACGTAGAATGAATGCAGTTTGTATCTCAGCGCAGAACATAACTCACGTGCCCCTTGCATGCAAATGACTCAAGCATCGTCCTCGCCCTCACAGGTGAGAACAGCACGCAAATGACGGCTAATTTTTTGTGCTAATTTTGACCTTTTACCATGCATTAGACAGCATTAAAAGCCCTGCCATTCTAAAAATAAAGCTCACTCGGTAACGACAAGCTCGATGAAAGATCAAACATCTTTTCATCTCTCATTCAGTCCCTCGTTCAACCTCTCCGACTGCCACACCACAACTTTCTACACCCGCCACAAATCAGTATCCCTCATTTGAAAGGTATGTGGCAACTTTTTACCACTTAAGCCTATTTGAAGTGTGGTCGAGTGTGTCTGGGCCTGACAAAGGCTTCCTCTGTCCTGTTCCCAGTGAAGATGGGGCTTTTATTTGGGTGAGGAAGATCGAAAAGAGGGGACAGGAGGGGTTGAGAAAAAGGTTTCCCCGAAGTCCAAGCCCACCCGTGTCCAAAACGGCGCCTCCCCTTTAACTGCACAGCAAGATCACAGCAGCTGTCCTTACAAAACCAAAATAAAGAGTCTGATGCTGAACCAGTGAGATTTCGCTCCAACAAGGCCACTTTGCAGTTCACAGCTCATCTTTACAATTGAGAGTCTGTGTCAGTTCAGCACAGAGATTCAAAGGGAGAGCTGACCTTTGTATAAGGATGCATTGAAGTAAAATTTAAAAACAAAAAAAAAAAGTTGTTTTTCAGCCATCTAATATACCATTGCTGATTGCCTGATTTGAATTTAGCAAGCTGAATGTCTGCCACCGAGGGCCTTTCAGTGTTTCAGCTTGCAGAGCTTTGCCCCCTGAGGTCGTTGGTGGCACATCAGTAAACAGCAGAATGGATGGATTTGATAGGTGAGCAATAAAAGTAATGACTGCTGCTTGGCATGCCATCCAAACGTGTTATGTGGCCATGTCTAAATTTTAACACCAACCAAACAAAGTCTTTGGTTTCTGCGCTTTTATTTAACTTTTAAATCACTCACACGTCTGTCGGCAAGTCCGTACAATATCTTGAGGCCTAACAAACTTGTACATTCACAAATCCTCACCTGTCTGACTTCCACCCATAGACATATATCATGTAGATCTGTCCCTCTACACAAGGTAATTGTCACACACACACACACACCCACAGACGCAGTCATTCGCACACTCACACACCTGGCCATATGCCAGCCTCTCCTATGGAGCAATGCGGTGTGAATTTAGCCACATAAATCAGCCAGGGTGGCAATTGAGCCAGAGACAGAGGAGGGTTTTTATAGGCCTCGTAAAAACAGATGCGGAGGTATGTTTCTCTCACGTGTGCTGATGGGTAGGTTGACTCCCAAAGCCAGTTAGCGCACGTCCCAGCCTTAACAATTAGCCTGACATGGTAACCCACCGCTGAGACTGAGCTCACATTGAGCCATCATAAAACAGGATGACAGGCCCAGGAATGCTGTGACATTCCAGCTTCACCGCAAATTTGAAGATTATCTGAGGTTTTGTTTTTTATTTGAAAACCACAAGAGGGCTAGTGTTAGATGTCTAGACGAATGTTTGAATATATGTTTTTCAGGCAGAGACTGTGTAGTCAGTTTGTGTCATTAGCTGTTTATTTGAATATTATGTACTCACGCCGTTGCCCTTGGATTTTTTTATTTTTTTTTTCCCAAACATGTCTTTCTCCAGAACGACTCGTATGGAGTGACTCATATGCTAATTGTTCTTGGGTAATGTTTTTATTAGGATACCTTGTCAAGAGATTTTTTTCAAGATGCAACAAGCCCCTGAATGAAGATGATTTGATTCCATTTGACTTGTTTTTTTTTTTTTTTTTTTTTTCTAATCATCAGCCTGACATGAGAATAATAACACTGAACTGCATTTCTGTTTTTGTGCAAAATATAACTAGTAATGTATGTGGGTGTAGTCTACACTCTGTGTGTGTGTGTGTGTGTGTGTGTGTGTGTGCTTGTATTTTGCCCACCTCTCTCCTTTTCCCTCATGTGGGCCTGAACAAACATGGTTGTGTTGTTTCCTGACCCAACAGCCCCGGAGAGAAGACTGTAACAACGTAAGGCCCGAGGACTGGAACCCCCGAATCCCCGTGGGCATTTCCCCTGTGAGCAAACAACTGCACCCCCTCCTCACCTCCTCCTCACCTCTCCCACCACCACCAGTCTTTACTCATATTCTCACAGGCATGGTCAACAAATACACACAGGGCTTATCACCTCCCGACATGTGATTCATTGTTATTTCAGTGTTGCACACGTTTGCCATGAAGAAAACGAGTAACGTGTGAACTTTTTCCTTTTCTTTTCAAGTGCAGGTTATATTCATTTTGGTCTGTGAATTTTGGCCAAATATAAATAAGAAAATGAAAATGTAATGTTTTTTTTGTATTGATGCAGATCTTTAGATCAAGATGATATCTAAGATTGTTTTCCTGACCTGGATCAAGGAAAAAAAAAAGTTTTATAATTTTAGCCTTTTTTAGTTTTATCACACACACACAATCGCAAATACTTAACAAAATTACAGAAATATTGTCGCTCGAGCACAACACACACATTATGTTGTATTGTACGGAAAAACAATTTTTACCAACAGAGTGCTGCAGCTTTGTCTGCTGCACACAAACAAAAATCTGACAAAATACAGAATTGTGGCACAGCGTGGCATACTGATTTTCTTTTTTTCTCTCTCTTCACCAGGTAAAACCGTCCCCTCTGCCCAGCGAGTGGAACGGCAAGACGGAGAGCTGCATCCTCAACATCAACTCCACCATCTACGACGAGATTCAGCAGGAGATGAAGAGGGCCAAAGTTTCCCAGGCCCTGTTTGCCAAGGTGGCTGCCTCCAAGAGCCAGGTACCAGCACACACACACACACACACACACACACACACACGCATCATGGTGAAGTTGACCACAAACTTAAGGTGAATAAATGTCAAACAAATGTTGGCTGGTGACCACACAGCCCAAAAAACCTTTTTTTGGGCTTTTTTTGGTGTGCCTAAAAAAAACTTAACAAATCAAGATAAAACAGCTTTCCTACACCCCTATTTTTTTTTATTGTTTTGGAGGTAAAAATCAGTAGCTGAAGTTCATTTCATTTAATATCTCCATCAGCATTTTGTCATCCAAGGATTCAAGTTTCTCACTGTCTTTTAAAAAGTGTCATAATGAATTAATGCTATTAATAATTTTGCACCACCTCTCGGTACCACTTCTAAATGTGGAGCTCTCACTTTGCAAAAGACCTCTTTGGTGTTGATGTGTCATGAATCATTATGAAATTCATATCTGCAGACACACAGCTCAGAATGTCCACACACACACACACACACACACACGTTTACAGAGGCAGTATTTTCACATGATGTCTGAACTCTGTCTTTTGAAGTGGTCGGGCTTCCCGATGAGGTTGACAAAACACCATAAAATCTGAACTGAAATCATACCACAACAACACTAGATGCACATAACATTATGCTCATAAAGGCAATAAAAGCAGAGATCCATCCAACACGTTACAAAACTCGCCTTCATGCACCAGAGCAGTGATTTATCGACATAATGACATATGTCTCCTTTATTGTGGGTTTGGAGTTGAGCAGCCGACACTGTTTCAACATTAAACAAACCTGTTTATATTAGCTCGGCTCTGAATGGCTCCCTCGGTTAGACGAAGGGGCCCCTGTTATCTTCTCCCAGAGAGCATCGCGCTCGCACAATACCGGCTTGTGTGCACGTTGGAACAGGAGAAAAAAAAGAAAACACACCACCAGTTTAACTCTTTATTAAAAGCAATTAAAGAAAATGCGGCGCAAGGCATTATTATTAAAGGTTTTCACGTGTCTGTCGGAGGCAGAGTTGGAAGATTTTCACAATTGCGCTTGATGAAGAAGATGAGGGGGAAAAAATAGATCACCAAGGGCGGAATAATCAAGAAATATCTGCGCAGGCTTTATTTTTTTCTTGCTGATTAGGATGATTATACCCCCAGATAGCTTTGTTTTACCAAATTGCAGTTTGATGCACAAACCACTGTTTTTGTTCAGGAGTTCAAAGACTCCTTGTGGAAGGATGGAGAAAGAGAGCGGGAGAGAGCAAGGCGGCCGCGGCATTAACTCACAAATGTCTCTTCTCAAATGATCGTTTGTCTAGGAACAGGTTTCCACTGCGCCTCCTCCATCTCGTCTCTCGCTCCCTCCCATCCCTCTGCTTTACCCCTCTCCCTCTCTATTTCCCCTCGTTCTCTGTCTCTCACTCCCTCTCCTCTGTCTCCCTTGCCCCTCTCCCTCTCTCGTTCCCCCTCTTTCTCTCTCTCTCGTTTCATTCATGGCGGGCGGGTGTGAATGTGAATTGAGCAGCAGATAAGAAGTGTGCTAATTACGCCTGTGAAAGGGGGCCTGGGAGAGCACTTATCTCTGGCTCCATCTCGTAATGGGCGCTCCCCGGGCAGCTGGTCTCCCCCCCCCCACCACCACCCCGCTACCCAGCCGGCAGTGCCACAACCACCGGCACCGCCAGGCCAGCGGCTGCTCCTCCCCACCGGGACCCCTGGACCCCAAAAACCAGAGACCTGGGCCAGCTTTCAACTTTTGATTTAGTCAGAAATTGATTTACGTTATAAAGCACCAATCACAAATTAGTTTTAGCATCTCCCTTTTAAAATTAGTAATACTTGACTTTTTAAGTAATTTTATTTTATTTTATTTATTTATTTATTTATTGAGTTGGGGCGGGAGTTGTCATCTCGTTGCTGTAGTGTTTCCGCACTAGACGTTCTGGAGGTCACCTGTCAGTCACACGGCTTGTTGAGCACTGACATCTTTTTTTCTGCGATCTTTACTTTGTCTGTTCAGCCATGGTGGCTATCATTGCTCGTGCTAACTATTGAGTTCTTCTTCAATTTATTCCAAACAAACTACTGAAGTGAAAAGGACATTACTCCCCTTTGTGCCCGAGTATTTTTCTTGGGAAAAACCTAAATGACGCAGGGATTTAGAATGACAAATATAAAAGCTTTCATGAGTGTAGGTTGAATCCGATGGCAAGGGAAAGCAGCAAAATCTATTTAAATGAAAAGTCATAGATTATTATTAGGCCTAAATATCCCAGTGAGGTTATGGTTAAGGTGCCCATCAGATTCTTAATGAACTTCTTATTTAGATTCAGTTTCAATGCGTTTCCTTGCAGCTGTGCAGTCAGAACGTAACCAGCAGGCCAGTCGGGACTGCTGGTGCTGGGGTTGGGAGTAGGGCATGGATGGGATTGGCAATGGTGATGGGGGATGGGGTGGATTGGCAAGAGGCCCATATGGGGTTCAGGGAAATAACTGGGTTGGTGGGGGGGGGGGGGCTGGCTCATTGCTGAGGTTGGCACATGCCTGTCGGCTTGATGTGCCATGCAACCTCTGCCACTTTAGCTCAGCTCGGGATTTCTCACTTGGGCCATGTAGAGCTGCTTGCAGGTGACTAAGGTGAGATGGGACAGGAGGGAGGTGGGGTGTAAGGAGGTCTCGGGGGCTGGTGTGCACGTGTTGAAGCCGGTGTGTGTGACGTTTTTGCCTCAGCCAGTGAGAGACAGATGACTGAGGAGAGGGTTGGAGATCTGAGGAGGAGCGAGAGAAGAGACATGAAGAGTTGAGGGAGGGCGCCCCGCTGGGTAGAATAGGTCACTGATTGGTGCATGCTCCACCAAGTGTGTGTGTGTGTGTGTGTGTGTGTGTGGGTTTGCATGCTTGACTGTGTGTCAAATATGGCTTTATGTGGAGGCACAGTTTAGCGTGTGTACAAGGATGTGCACTGGAGTTTGTGTTCTTGAATATATATGAGTGTGTATGTGGGGGGCTGGCGGGGTGCTGGACCGCTGCCATCCCGTCCTCTCTCAGGGCTCGTAACCACAGCAGGTCCCTGCCAGCCCTTAACTGGTCCCCCTCTCCCCAGCATCTCCCTCTCTCTCTCTCTCTCTCTCTCTCTCTTTCTGTCCCTCTCTCATATTCAATGTAGCATTTCAATCACCCTTTTACTGCCACATATTCAGAGTAGTAACTACAGAGCAGTGAATCTAACCTCAGCCGTATTACTTTATCAGATTAATGGTCGCCATTCACTTCAAGTCCGTGCATGTATATTTTTCAACTAGTCCACGCAGCCGTTTTGATTTATTCGAACTGCTATTACTCTTACTCTTTGATAAAATCAGACTCATTATTCATGATCCATTCCTTTATGATTCAAACTGATCGAACGCTCCAAGAACGCTCCGTCTCCATTTAGCTGCGGGAGGCGTCAGACTTGGAGAAAACAACTGCGTCCTACTGGTTCGAGTCCAGCAGTGACACTGCCAGAAGTAGCTAGCATTAGTCAACGGCCCATTTCATTTTAGCCTGCAGAGGTGCAGACTATGTTGTGGGTAGCCGGGTGTTGATGTCAACATTATTAACTGGCCCAATAAAGCCGGGGAGTTATCTAGCAAGCCAGCGCTCTTTGTTTTCGCTCAAGTTGACGGGAGGCTCTCTGTGTTGGCTAGCCCGACAGGGAGGGTGGCTAACGTTTAGCCAAGCGACGGGAGGTTAGCCGAGGGTGGGGTGGGGTGGGGTGGGGGCGTTCTTTTGACACGACTTTTATGTCTAAACAGCCCCCGACACTTCCTGAGAGGAATCGCACGACTGATGGAATCAGAGTCCCTGCTGTCACAAAACAAGCACCCCGGGAGCCCTGCGCACCGCGGGGCTCAAAGCCCTCCGACTCCTCAATGACCAGTAGAGTGCAGAACGCCACCAACCACCCCCCCCCCCACACGCACACACACACCCCCACCTCCCCCATCTCTCTTTCTCTCTCTGTCTCTCTCCTGCTCCCTCGTTCTCCCCTGGAAGAGGCTACGCTAATTAGCCAGGCTCTAATGAGACAGAATGGCACTGATCTGGTCCGCCGCTGCGCCACCGGGGGGGCCGGGCAGGGGGGCTGGTGCAGTAGGGGGGAAGAGGAGGGAGCTGGGGGGAGGCTGGTGTATGCCATCTGTCACCCTGCGCCCGCCTGGCACGGCACTCCCTGGGGTGGGGGTGGCGGTGGCGGGGGTACTGAGTGCCTCGCTGGTCTAGAGTTAGAGAGATGGGGGTGGGTGAGAGGAGATTGGGCTGGGTGGTGGGGGGGTGGGGTGGGCACACTGATATTAGATGAAGGGAGGGTGATAGTAGAATAACTGGAGCTTCCCGTTTCCTGTTTCCAAAACGACTCATTTCCTGGTATGGTTTCCTGGAACCTGTGTTATGGTTTTGCAGCCTTAAATTCCAGATATTTAGCATATGACCCACCTCAGCAGAATACCAACACACACACACACACACACACACACACACACACACGTGCATGTCCACCACCTCTCTGTTCCATGCCGTGGCTGCTTAACAAGAGGGGCAGATGGCTGACCTTTTGAGTGTCTGTTTCCAGGTCGTGGCTGTTCAGATGATCTTCTGCCATTAAAGAGGTCAGGAGGTCAGAAGTCGTGTTTTGCATTCAGAGTCATGTGCAAGTGTGTACTAGCCTAGTGATCGTGTCACGTTAACGTACACTATTAATGAACGCTGGGAACTGTAGCTGAGCTGCAGTCGTTGTGAAGGTGACGTGCGAGGCCACGCTGGCATTTTGCTCCACTTCCCAGAAGTTTTCCTCTCCGTTTTCATTGTTTGTTATTTGGACTTGCAGTTCTCCATTCCCCTCTTCCTCAAATTAGGCAGATCAGAGCGAGCACATTGCTGCCCCTAGGGACATGAAAGGCCATGACTGTTTATTAATTAATTTATTTATTTATCTCCTGTGCCTGCTTGGTTATTAGGTTGCCATGGGAAACAGGCAAGGCCAGATCCTCTCCATTATTAAAGACACAATTTCTTGAACTGGAGACCCAGATGTCTGAATAATTAATTTAGTGTATGAATTATCTTGCAAACGGTAAGTCCTCCCCTCCCTTTGAAATGAGTCTTTCTCTTATTGTTTAATGGATAGTGGAATTCCCACCAGCCTGTCTCCTCCCTCTCTTCTCTCCGGCAGCCGTTTCATCGAACTTCCCCCTCTGAGCGGGAGGACGGGGTCTCACTGAGCATGCCCAGAGCACTTGGTCTCCCTCCTGCCATCTCTCTCACTTACGCCTTACATGCCACCTCTCACCCCATCTGTCTCCACTTGCACAAGTCGCTCCCCGCTCCTCGCCCTCCTACCCTCACTCCCAAACCAGGAATCTGCCCCTTCTTGTCAGGAGTCCAGACTGTCTGTTCGTCATCACCTCTCCAGTGCAGGATTGTGTGCTCACACCAGCTAAAACTGTGGGACTGGTGTTAGCCAGCTCACTAGCTAACAGCTTTAGCCCCTGCACAGGCTTCATAGGCCTTTCCCATTGAATGCTGACCCATTCACCAGGCCTCAGTCACGACCGCTCTCCTGTTAGCCATGTGCCTGACCTCACTAGTGTCCCCCACTTCATTTACTTTGATTGCTCGTCCTCTCCTGGTGAATAGTTTGTAGCTTGTTAACAGTTTTCCTAATGCTAGCTTATTACCCCTCTTCCACTGAGGGGCACAGTACTTTGCTAGCTGGTTCTTTCATACAAATGCTAGCTAGCTAGCCCTCTCCCACTGTCTCCACTCCTCCTGACAGACCACACAGGGCTTGTTCTGAGGCCCATTCTCGCTAATCTGATCAGGCAGGCAAATACGCCGGGAAAAGCGCTTTAATGATCCCCCTAATTACCTCAAGTCAATACCAACTGTATTATTAGACTCGGGGAAAATATTCCATTAGGGTGCCCCCCGTGGGAGTCCCCCCTGCGCGCGCTGATGTCACGCGCTGCGCGCCCCCCACGCTTGTAATTAATTTTATTTACACACGCAGGAATGCACAAGGTCGCACCTGCAGCCCGGAGCCGCCCGACTCGGCCCGCCTAATCAGATCTGTCATAATTACCATTCTGCATGCTTCTGACACACGCCGGGAAATATTTCAATTTAACTACAGCCACTAGCTCCGGCAGATGCAGTCTGAGAGAGAGAGAGAGAGAGAGAGAGAGAGAGAGAGAGAGAGAGAGAGAGAATTGCATGGGGAGATATTAGGACCTATCCAAGTGTTCATGCTGGTGCTTGTGTGCACTCACTAGCATTATTTGCTCTCTCTCTCTCTCTTTCACTGTCTCATCTCTCTCTCCTTCTCCCTCCATGGGAGATTGACTCTCAAACCTCATCATTCTCTCTCCTTCTCATTCTTCAGTCACTATTTTTACAATGTATTCCATAAATTGAGCCTCAAGGAGCTTGTATAAGCAGCCATTTCAGCCTTGTACCGAGACACATCTCAGACTTTGTGTTTGCTTTTCAGCCACTTGTTATATTATTCTACTTGAGGCCAGGATGAAGGATGATGATCCAGGCTGAGCAAGATTCACAGCTAGAGTGCTGAATAGACTGCTGCATATGGAGATTTCCTCTCCAAAACACTAGATCCATTTTAGGTCAGAACCACAGAACCTAAAATTCACCACCTAAGAAAATGTAGGCAGTTCATTAATACAGTTGTGATTTTGTTGACACTGGTGATCATCTCGATTTGGAATGAAACCTTTTTTTTTTTTTTTTCTCAGTTACTTCTCAGTAACTTTTCTATCTTTTATATGGTTTCATTAGTGTATGAGGCAAACTTGTAGGCCAATTAAGAATGCTTATTTAGCTGACATAGACAATTTGCAGGTTCTCCGCTATTTCAATCCCTAATTCAATAAGATCAGTCATGATTTATCAGCTTAATTATGCCCTGATATTAGCAATTAAACCACAGCTTTGAATTAAATCTCAATTAAGCACTTATAATTGATGGAATCAGGCTTCATACAGGTGCTTGATGTGTTTGTAATGTCACCGCCAGCCATTGCTGTTTATCTCCAACTTCGTCTCCAGCGTCTCGCATTGTCTCTCGCATTTGCCTCAGCAGCGTTGAGAAGGTTAAAGCCAAGAGGAAAATCTGTGCTGGAAGAACAGAGTTACAGCACCGGTACCTGAATATCAGTCCAGTGCCAGGCTAAAGCAGACTATTGGACAGTTTCGGCAGTGCTATGATTTGATACCAAACAGATGCATCATGAAAAAAACGCTGAAATCAAGAGCATGTGATTTGATTGCACATAAGCATGCTGGACGCTTTCATGAAATAAACCTCAGTGTGACTGAAATCAGTATATTTGGTAGTGGAAAAGGTCTTTGGGTCACTTTAAAAGCATCCATAAATTTCGTGTCAGTGCTGTACTACTGGATGGGATTGTTTGCAGACATGTCCTTGAGCAAGGCACTGAATTCCCAGCTGTACCCAGTAGGAGCTGATTTTGGTTTTTACTAGGCAGCTCCCAGTTTTTGTGCGGCTGTGTCTGTCAAGCGAGGCGTTGCTGAAAAAGAGCAACCAGCAAAACATGCAGTTAAAAAAAAAATGCACCACACAGATGTGTAATGTGCACCATTTTAGAGGGACTGGTCATTTGGTTTTGGTTATTCTTTATGCTCCATCTGCCCCTGTTTGGTTGGTAAAAAAAAAAAAAAAAAAAAAAAAATTCCCAGCACAGTTTATGAGCTCAGCAGCCATGACGTGAACTGCCACACAGAACTGGTTAGCATTGTTTCTGGGAGCAAGTGCTGACACAGAGAGGACCATTTCCTGCACAGTCATGCCTTGCCTCCACAATGTGTGTCGTGTTAGCTGTCAGTCTGTTATTGTTGTCAACTCGCTTATTGTGATTGGAGAGGTCACGACCTCGTGTCAGAAAACGTTCACTGTTTGGCTAAGACTCCCTCCATGTCACATGCAGAATAGAGAGAAGTAATTTGGCTGGTATGATTCAGATTTGCGGATTTTTCTGCTCAGATTTACAATTTTTTCTGCTCAAACTCAGGCACTGACCTTTTCATAAGAGATAGCAAAGCAGCCAGTTTGAACATATTCACTGTAACAAGACATCAGAATCATACGGACATGATTTGATAAAACATTTCTTTGTTGCCGTTGATTAAGTTTCAAATGACTCATATATCTCAGTTTTTAAACCTTCAAAAGCTTTCCTCAAAAGACAAGGGAGGTCACATTTTGTACATTAGAGAACTACAAATTTCATCATCCATTTCTGTGGTCATGGTTCCAACCTTCCTTAGGGGCTGTCTGTCATTTAAAAAAAAAAATGTCTGTTTGATCCATCTGTTTTGTACTCTTCCTCCTTATGGATTCTCAAGCCCAGCCTGTGCTTTCTGTGAATTGGAATCAGATGGTGAGGTTAAAAAAGTGATGTAGAGGTAAATAAGAAGGTGGCTAAGCTATAAATTCCAGTCCTTTATCACCATATGGTGAACAGCCTCCAGTAGAACAAAAAAAAAAAAAAAAATACATCTTTAAAAGAATATTAATTTGCTTCCTTATCTATAAATATTTTTCCTTTACACCTATGTGATATGTTATCTTGTTGTGTCTGCATTCATGCTGTTGTGTCACTTGTTCTTTTGTGTTGTCAAGTATCATGACTGCATATGTCAAATCATGTCTGAGTAATAATGGCCTTGTTTCGTGAATCTGCGTCTGGCTGCGGAAATGCCTCTGCTTCCTGAGAACAAATAAAGCCCTTATCTAATCCCCCCTTCTCATATAACAAATCAGAATGACAGCTGACAACAACGTATACTATAGGTAAAAACTGTAAAGATTTAAATAAAAAGTAAATGCTAATCAACAAATGAACAGGCAAACTATGAAAACGGTATGCTATGTCGAGCTTGGGTTACTCAGCACACTAAACCCTAGTGCACATTACCTTGTGCAATCCCATGTTGGATCAGTGATGATGCCCCAGGCGCTGAACTCCGTCAGGAGGCTCCCTGGCACGATCACGACTAATATAAACCTGAAAGGTTTGAATGCTCACAGTCGGCAAGAATGAGTAAGCTAAGTAAATGGAGTAAGTTACGTAATTTTACTGCAGCGTGTCAAGTAACCAACCTCGTCTGAATGTTAAAAAGTGAGATAGCTAGCTGCTTTCCATAAAAGTCATACTTTTGATTCCCGTTAGGGGCGGACTTAGATGGACCTTTTTTGGAAGACATTTCACCGATTCGATGCAAGTTTGAACAACGCAATTCACGTTAATGATTCAATTCAGTACTTTTTATATCCTTGAACATCCATTATATTCAATGTGAAACAATAATGGAATATGATTTACTTTAAGTCACAATTTATAATATTTTGTTGCACCAAATCTTAGGTCTTTTTTGTTAAGAATCTTGAATGAATCAATTGAAAGCATCGCATATCGATTCAGGCCAAAGTCAGTGATTCAGTAGATTTCTCTCTTTCGGCAGATCGACTGAGTGGAATTGGCAGAATTAATAAGCGATGCAGTGGTGTAATGAAAGAATCATTACACCCCTAGTAATTGTGATTTTGAAAAACTACAGCTGATGAAAGGTGAATATCATCGCCTTTAGCTCTGTGAGGACTCCTTCTCCATGATGCTGTTGTGAGTATAAGAGGAGGCTCAGGGACTTTTCAGTGTCATGGCTAGTGAGCAAGCAGGGTACAGATGTATTTTTCAGGATGTTTTTCAGCTCACCCTCACTAGCCCTCCTGTCCCTCCAAGTGCTGTTGCAGTTCAATTAAGGCCACTGACCCCATTTCCATCACCCTGTCTTCCTCACCGTATGCCAAAAACCATTTGAATAGGCACTCAGAGCTCTTCTATTTGCATATTAAGACTTCCTCTCCCCCAAAAATCCAGGCCTGCATTGTGCAGTCAATTTTTGCTTATTGTTGCGGGAGATTCACATATGCCCGAGCATCAGGAACGTTTCAAGACTCCACCGGCGTCGGCAGATGGGCGTCCCCCATGCCGTAATGTATTTACAACGCAGCACACGTTACTTTGCAGGGTGAATGCGCACGTGCAGTCGCCGGTTGGCTTAGTCGGGGAAGAGAAACAGGTTTGAACATACCGTGTTATCGGCTGCATTTATCTGCATGGTGTTGTCAGCCAGTGCTGGGTCTCTGCCAGGTTCAAGGAGGGAGAGAGACAATAATGCATTGTCTTCCCCCTACTTTTAGCTCTCTCTCCCGTTTGGACACAGGAGAAGCTTGTCTGGCTGCCTCTGAAACGGTCCCATCCTCCACGAGCCAGCCGCAACAATGGCCGCAATCATTTTGTCTTCTTTTTTTTTTTTTTTTTTTTTCAACTTTTAACGTATCATCTCGCCCCTCTTTGTTGTCCCCACTCATAACAACAAAAAGCTCAGAACTGAAAACTTGAAATCCAAGTGTTAAGTCAACACACTCCCAGGCTTTGTTTCCTGGAGTAAAGATTGAGCCATTATTTTTGGCCATGCCGTAATCTGAGGAAGGGAGAAAAAAAAAAACTAGAATGGCGAATTGACGGACATCTGTTAGCTTATTTTATTTATTTATTTTTTTGCGGTGGCTGAGGTCAGCCTGATGGGGCTGATAACAAGCAAATGAGATTAGAGGGAAGGTGTTGGCCCGGCCGTGTGACAGCCCGCCCTGCCTGTCTGCTTGTCTGTCTCTCTCACAGTAAAGACACTTCTTCATTAATGTAGCTGTGTGTTTCCGTGTGTGTGTGTGTGTGTGTGTGTGTGTGTGTGTGTGTGTGTGTGTGGTGGGGGGGTGAAGTGGTAGTGTTGGTGGTGGGTTGGGTCGGGTTGGTTTGGGGGGGTGAATACCTCGCTGTTCTCTGACAGAGCAGGCTTATGCTCTCATTGGCAGCTTGTGACTGCAACACACACATACACGGTGTACCGCACTGCATAGCTGGGTGAATCTCGCGCATGAATTCAGCCATTGTGTTGCGAGCAAAATATTTTTATCAGAACGCCTGGTTGCTATTTATACCAGGACCATACAATGGCCCGCTGAGGAGTTTATTACCCTTTTAATTTGGCACCTCTTGACCCCAGGGCCCTGTGGGTCTCTGGTCAGATCTGTGTCTGCTAGAAACTAGAAAGGGCCGGTCGCTCCTGACTGCTATTCCCCTCGTTTGAAAATGATTAATAATTAAGCAGTGATGACCTAGAGACAGCGGATTATTGTGCAATATTGTCACAGGTGTGTGCCAACCCAGCAAGATAATCCTATGCCTGTCAGTAGTTATTGCTTGGATGAACCTATTCCCAGCATCTGTGATTTCGACTGAAAGATGTAGCAACAAAATAAACTCACTTTACAATTCAGTCGCTGTTGTTATCAAAGGTGATCTAGCTTGGGGGAAAGTGATTGTTTTGCTCAGGTAGCTTAATTGAAAAGTTTATTTGTCTTTGGTTCCTTCATCGGTAATCCAGGCACACAAACCGGCTTGAGCACTTTCATGAGAACGTCATGTCTTTGCTTAATTACTTAATTATGTGTGTTTCTACAAGGGTTAGACTGCTTTGCATTGGGCTGATATTGGGCTTTTATAAAATATCATCCACCTCCGATCTGATTGAAGTTTTCCCTGACAGCTACATAAAACACTCCTTAAACCTAGATGGTAACATTGATTTATTTTTAGTTTAGAGTTGTGGTGCTTCAAATGTTGTTTTAAAGGATTTTCTACCCTCACAACAATTTCAATTTGGGGGAAACACTACAAACTTTTGTTTGTCGATATAGGGAAACTTGGGCATGAGAAAATACCTTGATTGGCTATGAGTTGCTGTGAAATGCAGTTGGTGTATAGTCACTCTCAGCCCGGTCTGAACTACCTGTTCTGTTTATTTATAGAGGGCTCTTAATGATCTTCAACAAAACAGAGAGTACACTGAATTGAAGAGCCCTAGATTTTTGTTTTCTGGACGGCGTTGCAACACTTAGCAGCAGGGGCAACATGTTCCACGATCCAATCAAGAGCCACTGGTGCTTGTCAGCTGTGGTGGAGAGCCTCAACAAATTACATTAAACCATAAAGGGGAAAACAGATTTGCCACAATATGGTAATGTTATTAATGTTCAGGAATGTTAACAAAAATGATTTAATAATAAAGCATGGTGGTGTACAGACGCTTTTGAGATGGAATGAGGTTTACACCTACGTTTGCTCCACTTTACCTTTAACCGGGTTTTTTTGAGATTTGCATGTATGGGTGCCAAATCACCAGCTTCTCTGACCAGCTCTCCCAGCCCCCCCACCCCCCTCACCCCCCTCTGCCTGGCCTGTGGAAGCAATGCAATTAGACAAACACAAACAAAGCTCCTGAAACCGCCATGGAAAATGCTAACTGTCCACAATGCTGGCCAAGAGCAGCGCTAACTCCTGATTTATCTATATATATAAATAAAATCTTAAAGCAAGGGTTAATTTTGCATGGAGGATTTCCTCTTTCAGCTGATTCAGAATTGCCAAATGTCATTTTAAAAAACAGAGAAATTATCAGTCACGTGCAGCAAAGTGAAAAGCAAGACAAATGAGCATTCACATCAGTGAACCAATAAACTCTCTGTACTATATTTCATCAAATGGACTTCCCGGCATTGGAATGGAGTTCACGTCGCGCTTTTGTTTGATTGGCTCTAGTACTTTGGGTTTAATCCTGCTGGTTTGGGGAGTGTTTGAGTTGGATTACTCCATCGTTGGGCCGGGGTACTGTTTCTCTGGCTTTGACAAGATGGTGTGTGTGCGTGTGTGTGTGTGTGTGTGTGTGTGTGTGTGTGTGTGTGTGTGTGTGTGTGTGTGTGTGTGTGTGTAAAGTGGGGAGGGTGTTCTCCCTCACTACCGAATCAGCTGAAGCCACAGACAGCCCAACTGGAGCGCCGTCCAAATCCCTCTGCATGCAAATTAAAAACGCAACAATAAACGTGGCAAAGGAACAAGGTGGGCATGCAGGCTTTATGGCCCCCTCTACCCCCCTCTCCTCCCCCCTCTCTCTCCTCCTCCTCTCTCTCCTCTTCATTCTCTGTCCCCTCTCTCTCTCTCTCTCTCTCTCTCTCTCTCCCTCTCTCTCTCAGCTTTCTCCAAACCCCCTCCTGGGTTTGATGTGGCTTATGGGAGGAGTTGGAACAGGGGACAACCAAACTGCTGAGTTATCTCTTGCATGCAGTGTGTGTCGGCGTGGCTCTGCCCTCTGTGCATGTGTGTGTGTGCATGTGTGCGTGCGTGTGCATGCGTGTGCGTGTGTGTGTGTCTGTGTGCGGACCAGCAGCGCGGTGTAATCCTGTGGAAATGAAAGGTGCTGCCGCACACTGGCCGGGAGATTACAGCACTGCTCTGTCACGCTGCCAGGACAGGCTGAGCGAGTAGCCCTCTCAAACACACACACACACAGATGCACAAAGAGTCACACACATAGGGAAACACACACACACACACCTCGCTGCTCCTCTTTGACGCTGTGCTTCCCCCTCGCTGGTTCTCCCTCCCTCCCACCCGGCCTTCCCTCCTTCTTCTTCCACTCCTGTCCCTTTACAGCTCTCTTATAGCTTCACTGCCACTTCAGTGTTGCACCCAACACCCCCCGCCCCCACCCACCCACCCACCCTCCTCTCCTCTCTCAGCTTCCCACTCAGCTCCACAGTGTGTTATTTCCCTTCACCCTCGCTCACTGACACACACACACACACACACACTCACACACACGCTGGTCCACTGAGGGTGCCTACTCCCTATTTAGATCTTTGCGTGTGAGTCAGAGGAGCACGTCACTCAGCCCCTATAGAGCCCTTCTGTTTCTACTGTAGTCAATCTATCAGCTGTACGCACACACACACACACACACACACACACACACACACACACACACACACACACACACACACACACACACACACAGATGTTTGCATTACAATACTTGTGACTTTCCATTGGCTTCATGTATTCCCCATACAGCTAAAAATCTCCATCTCCATCCTACCAAAGCATTTACTCTGACATTCAGTGTTTAAAAGATCTTGTTTTTCTTTAAAAAAAAAAAAAAAAAAAAAAACAGTGAAAAAAAATCTACCAATGGGATGATAATCCCACTTGTTTCTAGTGCAGTTTCACTCGTGTCAACAATGTTTCTGTTTTCAAGTGTAAATATGTTGAAACAAGGCAGAATAAGGCAGATCAGCCCACTGGGATCAAGGAAATGACACTTTATTCAAGAATATATGGCACTTGTTTAAAAACAGATTTTTGAATATGAGCCTACATGACTTGGCAAGATAGGTAGATAAGAGATAGATTTTTTTTTTTTTTTTTGCAGTGTAACACTAAACTCAACCTTCTCAGGTGTTCCAAACTATACTCCTGAGCCTAATCTAATCCTAATTCTGGCCTGAAACCAGCGTGAAGAAAAAGTGAGGAGCAGCAAAATGCTTTGTGAGGATGCCTGGTCCTCACAAGTGCAGAAAAGCAGCAGCTCACAGCAGCCAGGCGTGGCAGACTGACTGAGCCTGCTAATGAACGCTAATATAAGCTGCTCAGGCTATCTGTTAACCTAGTTGTATTATGCACATCTGTCATATAGAGGCATATTTTGCTGTATATCAACCTAGTTGTGGTTTGTACATCTGTGACTGTCAGTGTTGTTACTAACTGTGCCAGAACTGCTGCAGTATAATAGTCCAGGTCTTCAGGTTTGATTGTATGCCCCTCCTGGCACTCAGTATGCCTCCTCTTCTCTGCTGAGTTTTGTCCTGCACCTGCAGCAGCGTGAACGTCTCATGTTGTCTTTGTCAAACGTCTCGGCACCAATTAACCGGGTCAGCCTGCTTGTTGCACCGGATGCATGTGGCAAAATAAAGCTTTTCTCACTGTAATTGTCCTATATCATTGCACAGCTCTATCTTTCATGGCCCTCTGCTGGAGCGTTTCAAATGTGGGAGTCGCTCGCCGCCTCCCAAGGGTGCTGCACCATAAGCTCCTGGGTGTTTCTCGACACGTTAAATGGTTACAGAGAGCTTGTTCCTTCCTCCTGCGTCGCTCAGCCTCGGTTAACTCACAAAGGCCTTGGTTTGCCCGCAGCAAAAAATGTACCGCAGGTGCAGCTGTTATAAAACAATGAGGGTTCCTTTCTTTTTCCTTTGTTTTCTTTTCTTTTTTTTTTTTTTTTGTGGTGGATGAATTTTTATTTTTCATCTATTTTAAAACTGCAAAGCGCCTCAACACAATACTGTTTTAATTTACCTCACTAGGTAATAATTTAAAATAGTGTTGTATTGGATGTTTTTCATCTCAGTGCTTTGCTGCTTCATTTTGATGCACCTGCCCTAAGAAGGTTTGAATGTGTAATCTATTTTAATACTAAAAGAAGCACATTTAATGACTCTGGCTCTCCTCATAGGTGACAAACTATAAAGCTGTACTTACATGATACTTGATACTGTCTTGCATAACTGATATTAATGCATTTATTGAAAATGTGTCACCAAGGGAACAAATATTTTTTTTCTTTTGTTGTTGAAGTTTGAATGATTTCTCTCTCTCTCTCTCTCTCTCTCTCTCTCTCCCCTCAGGGTTGGCTCTGTGAGCTGCTGCGCTGGAAGGAGGATCCGTCCCCGGAGAACCGGACGCTCTGGGAGAACCTGTCCATGATCCGGCGTTTCCTGAGCCTTTCCCAGGCTGAGCGAGACGCCATCTATGAGCAGGAGAGCAGCGCCGGGCAGCAGCACCACGCCGAGCGGCCGCCGCACATCATGCACGTCTCCACCGACCCGCTACAGGTGAGCAGGCCCGACGCGTCCCGAGGAAGTGAGCAAGGCACCGAGCTCCTCGCAGCTTGCTCGTTTCTCCGGATGAGAAAGTTACTAAAGTTGTTGAAGTTATTAAAACTGCAAATGAAAGGATGCACACAAAGCACATAGAAACACAACAGGAGTGATTGGCACTTACACACTGTGCAAATGTTTGTGTGGTAGAGATGAACACACACAAAACGTAACCTGCAAAACATCGCCATGTTAACGAGTCATTCGGTCTCATATTCAGTTAAAAAAAAGCGACAAAAAATATAATCCAGTGAGATGACAAAAGTCCCATTTATTACCAATTCTGTTGGACCTGTTTCAGGAATTTAAGACCATTTAAGATTTAACACCACTAGTATCAAAAAATGATTAAAGAAAAAAAAAGATGATTTAAGAAAACTCCTGCAACAAGTGAATCTGCATCAACTTTGCATTGAAAACAAGTGGAAATATCTCCTCCCACTGTCAGATTTTTTTCACTTGTTGCAAGAAAAACAATGTTTTAACACTGAGACTGAATGACTTGTAAAGATGGAGATTTTTTGCAGCGCTGAAATACACACTGTGGTCATTTGTTGATGCTGAAATGAGAATTTGACAGCACTTTGGAGCATGAACACACACGTTATCCAATATGAGAATATGAACAGACACGTGTAACGTACATGGAAATGAACATGCTTGTATAAGACAATTATTTTTGACAGTTTGCATACATTCATGCAGGCATACATTCAGGATCCAAGTGTAGATGCATGAATACACGCACACACACACACACACACAAGCACATACAAGCACATACAAGGTCTCAATTATGATGTATGTGCCCACAGACTCCAACTCTGATGTTCATGTCCACAGAGCTGCCGCAGGTGAGAGACAAGAACACACACACTGAAACAAACACACACTCCTGATGCATCTCAAACTATTTGTGCATATTTTTCCTGCAGCTCCTAAAGCGCTTCATCAAATAAACAACCACAGTGGTTTAGAGACTTTTCTTCCCCTTTCATTTTAATCATAACTCATTTTTCTAGTGTTGGTAATAAACAATGCTTAAGAGTTTTCATGAGCTCCGTTAATTACAAATACAGCAATTCTTAAAAGTTCCTACTTTTCAGTGAAAGCTATTTTCAAACATATCATTAGCCTTAACTTACTTAACAGAGTTTCTTTTTATAAGGGACATCTGGCAGATGAATGGGAAAGAATGCAGAAATTCGGTTCACTGTCAAAACATCTTAATGAAGTACAATAATACTTCTATTAAAAGTCTGAGCCACAGCTGAGTGGTTGATTAGTTATTTGGTTACTTAGAAACATATGGCCAGTGTTTTACAAGGGCTGCCATTTACTGGATATAAATAAGGTAATGGGATTTCTTTTAGAAATCAATTTTACCCGCAGATTTGGAATGCAGAAATTTTATGCATACCTTGCGTGCCAGCTGAAATAGTCAGAGATTGATAAAATGTGATTATTTTTGACTTAATAGTGCAGCTGCACACCGTCCACGTTCAATTATTTTATGTCTCAAGTTGTTTTCTGCATGATACATTAATCACTATAAAAAATGGCAGTGGCGCATTTAAAACTATATTTTGTGAAGTCTTTTTCTGAAAAAATATAACATGCATTAATCTATCTTTATTTATGAAAGACCTATAATACAGTGGGACATAATGTTAGTCAAATTATCTCACATTGGCTCAACCAGAACTATCATAGCTCACTATATTGTTACTGTAAAAGCACATCTTTGGGTGCATTTGTGCAGCTGGCCAGCAGGACTATCTGCAGAGTGCTGTTTTGCAAACTTCATTATGAAACACCTATTCTAGAGTGTGTGACTCAGAAATGAAAATAAAAGAGCGCCCATTTTGCGGGGTCAATAGGGACCACGAGTTGCCCACTCACTCCCTCTCCAGCCACACAATGAGACATTTTACGAGTAATGTGTCATGTGTTTACACTAACGGGATTCTGACAGCAAAGTGAAAGCCATCGATAGCATTCTCACACCGCCGCAAATCAGCCAGACCATCGCAACATGAATTGTGCACTGGGAGCTTGTTTATCACTGCCTGGCAGTACAGCCTGATAAGCAGCAGAAGCTATAATGGAGAGGCCAGTTTCCCTGTGAATTCCCACTGTGTGTAGGGGTGAATGTGTCTTTGAGTTCTGTGTGTGTGTGTGTGTATGTGTGTGCATGTGTGTGCGCATGTGCATGTGTGTGTTCCTATTAGTGTTTTGCTGTTGCCTCGACCCTCACAATGAGAGACACAATCTCCCACTACCAAAAAAGGAAAAAAATCATATCTGCTCAACTGATTACATTCAATGAGATATTACGTGGAAAATTCCTTCAACGAAGCGCCTGTGCTATACACAGCGGGCCCATTTTTCCACACAACTCAATTGATTTTAATGAAAGGCCTTATTAAGGCGCCGATAAGTGTTCACTGATAACATCCTCGTCTCGTTTCTCTTCCACTCTTTCCCACCGCAGGCGCAGCCACCCCAGTCACAGCAGCAGCACCAGCCCCCCCTGTCTCTCCAGCACCCCTCCCAGCCCCCGTTGTCCCAGCAGCCCTTGCAGCAGCAACAGCAGTCCACAGCCGGCCCCCGACTGCCCCCTCGCCAGCCCTCCACCGCCTCTCCGGCTGAGACCGAGGACGAGGGCAGCCGCGGGGGGAGCGCCAAGGCTCGTGCCGGAGGAGGCAAGATCTCCCTTGAGGCCCTGGGCATCCTGCAGAGCTTCATCCAGGACGTGGGCCTGTACCCGGACGAGGAGGCCATCCACACCCTGTCGGCCCAGCTGGACCTGCCCAAGCTCACCATCATCAAGTTCTTCCAGAACCAGCGCTTCTACGTCAACCACCCGGCCAAGGCGCCCAAGGAGCCCAGCAACAGCACCACAGCCACCACCAACACCAGCAGCAGCAGCAGCAGCAGCAGCCCGGCCTTCGAGGAGGAGATGACGGACTTCAGGGAGAGCGGAGAGCTGCTCAAGGAGCTGGACGAAAGCACGCAGACCAACAGCACCATCTTCTCCATCAAGATCGAAGAGCACCTGGGCCGCGCCGAGGCCCAGCCGGAGTCGGAGCACGAGGCCAAGGAGTAGGACTCTGCGCCGCGGCCCGAATAAAACACAGAGTTTTCTCACACACACAGAGACTGATGACTGTGCTGAAAGGTAATGCTCTGAGCAACACAGAACCACCGCACTGCAAATAAAGAAGTAGTGTTTTTAATCAATACAGCATCTGGACTGTATGAGGAGTGTTTATATATATCAGTTGCAGACTGACAGGCTATGTGAAGCGAGTGTTCACACACTGGAAAGCCCATTTCAGACTCGGTAATACAACAAGTATTACTTTTTGGATTTTGTAAAACTTGTATTATTCACTGTAAAGACTGATGCATCATTTAAATAATCTGCACAAAAAAATTATTCTAAGTATGTTGCGTGGATATTTGCTGACTGCACTCTATGTCTGTTGTTTTACACTGATTTACTTTCTCTTTTTTGAGCTACTGATTATATTTAGAAAAGACAAAAGTCCCCCTGGAGTTTGCTAGGACTTTGATAGGTGTTTACGTATGTGATGTTAAACTGGATTTTTAAAAAAAAGCTTATGAAATCAAGGACCAAGTGGTTGACAAGGCCTTAATGATGAGGTACAAGTCTGGAGCCTGCTGGCAGATTAGTTATTGTTTTAAAAAGCGCAAAATGTGATTATGGATCACTCCAAACTCTGGAACGCGATCACCCAGCCCAGGTGCATCTCCGAGAATAGCTCAGTCTTTACATATTATTTGTTAGGGAAGAAATATAAATATATATATAGACATATATTGTAACTGTAAAAAAATACAGTCTTAAAGAAACTATGCCAACAAATGCCTTGTACTATACGGCACTGCCGATGTTAGATTATTTTGCAAAACCTTTGTCACTGTAACTTTCTGAATTGCCACACAGTTAGAAATGTGAATTACACCCTGTTTATGTTGTCCTACATTATTTATTTGCAGTTCATGCAGTGTTTCTGATGTAATTACTTTTTTTGGAAAGTTTATGTTACGTAGCGCTTTTTTTTTTTTTTTTTTTTTTTTTTTTTTTTTAATTTCACCAATCTTTTTTCTATTTATAAATGTAATTTCGATGGGCAGTAAAAACAAAAAGTGTCTTAAACGTTTTAAATGGAGAAATGTGCTTTAAAGGTTGCCTATAAAAAGTGCTGTATGTCAAGCAACTCATGCTACAAGCTTCACAATTAATGTTGTATGCAATTTTTACTATCATGCAAATAAGCTTAGGTAAAATGACTAACCTATAGAACACCTTAGAAAGAAAAACATATGCAATCTGTGTGAAAATCGATGTCTGCGATGTGTCTTCCTTTGGTTAACAATCCAATTCAAAAGCTATTCCTGTATAAATATTCTGTATAAAAGTGTTTCTTTTTTATGAGTTTATTTCAATGAGAACACCAGTTATTTTGTTACGACTGACTGTTTTATAAGTGTTTCTCGGTTCCTTTATGCAGAAATGTTCTAACTAGAAGTGGTTATTGATTGTTAATTACACAATTAAAATGTTTGTATTGTACCACAGATCTCTTGGCATTAACTTGACCAGACTCTTTTGACATCAGAAGGATTTTTCCCCTCTGGAAACAAGGAAAAAAACAGAAAAAAAAAAAAAAAAGAAGTGAATTGTTTTGAAAATTACTGCTAAGAGATTTCAACTCCAGTTACTGACTCATTCAGTTGCAATCACTGAACACATGTATTTGTAATAACTGTAAATATCACATCTTATGAATCATTGATTGTTTATTGTAAATATATTTGAACTTTGTGCAAGAGCTCACCGTACAAAATTGAAATCTTCCATCAACGTCATGTCGTGCCTCTTCCTATCAGACCGACTGTATCTGGGCTCTTCTGATGCATCTTCACTTCTATTGCTGAGTGTATTTGAAGCACCTGTGAAAATTTGAAATAAATAAATGTTAGGTGTGAACACCTGTAACAGCAAAGCCCTCTACAGGGAGGTAACATGTAAAACAGCACAGGTGTCCTGACCCCTGCGTGAACCCCAGGTGAAGCCGGGCGTCTGCACCGCGAGGAAATTACTCTCACCTGTTCACACCCTGCGATATGTGCCAGCCAGTCTGGGCCGGCGTTCCCTTGATGTTTTGCTCTTTTTTTTTTTTTTTCATGAATAAAAAAAAAATAGCCGGAGTGCAACATTGTGTGTGTTCAGAGGACGAGGAAAAAAAAAAGAAAAAAAAAAAGAGTGCCACAGCTCATACAGGTGTGTCTGACGCTCACCGTGCGGGTTAAGGTGGAGGATCAGCTGGCGTAAACGCTCGCAGCTCTTTGAATACCACACATTACAAATTAGAGAGGCACCATTAAGCTTCATTATTTCCAGGTTTTGACATTACAAGTGATTTACTCACTGACAAACAGAGGTGAAGGCACTAACAAACAACGGGAACTCCAGCATAATACGCTCTCTCATCATTGTTTTCACAAGGATCTGTCATATTTGCCTCAGCCTTAGAAATTGTTTATCCATGCAGATGGCGAATACTTTTCGATCAAAGTGGTTCTCAGTGATGGGGTCAGGTTGCAGGATTTTTTTTTTTTTTTTTTTAAAGCTAGAAAAAAGTGATTCTAATATACAAATGTAATGCTTTTTTTTATTATTATTATTATTCTTGTCTAAATCGAATAATTAAGCAAAATATCCAGAAAAAGAGAAATAAAAGCGGTGGTTGGGTGCCAGTGGTAGCCGCTGTGTCCGTTTCCAGCCGTAACAGGCCAGTGAGCGGGCACCGCTTCTTTTTTAGTGGGTCACGAGATGAAAAGGTTGAGAGCCAGCGTTTCATAATGACACCGGGAGCCTCCTGCTCTCTGATAAACGCTGGAGTTTCGCCATGGGTGGGTATCACGGGTGATTGCTCAGAGAAGACTGGCAAGCACAGAACAGTTTTTAAAAAAAAAAAAAAAAAAATCATTCACCATTAGGCTGAACGCTGGCTCTCCACGGTATCAAACACACTTCAAAGAGTTTTCCAGATGTCAAAATAGGAATCATAATTACAAGAATGGTATTTCTGATGAATCATTGCCTTCGTTACCGCAGGCTTCAAATGCTGCCGCTGCTGCTGCCTATTCTAAAAATGATCAGGCTATAGGAGATAAGTTTCCCTGACAGCAGCCGCACACACCGCCACCTCTTGTGGAAAAAGGTAACGTAGATATCTCGTGGTGATATTTTTAGGCGTACGAACTGTCTTAGCAGGTAAACACGACACCCACATGACGGTTCCAGTTGACACACACGGGCGGCAAAGGCTTCAGTGGGTTCATGACGCTGAATGAAGCGCGATTTTTATCCCAGTCACACACACTCACACGTATCTACATATTTGGATATCTGTGCTGCGGCGTAAAAGAGTGTGTGACTTCACCAACATATAAGCTGATAATAAGATACATTAGAGCAGAAACAAGAGCTGAGGTGACTCTGTTTTGATTGAAACAGGGAAAAAGAAATGCACAGGCCTTCGGAAAAGTTGAGCGGTGAAAGTGTGAATCACGTCGGCGACAAGCCTCTGCACGGCCTGCAAAGAATGAATAAAACAGAGCTGAAGACGTGGCAAATAAAATGTCGTAGTCAAACAAACTATCACTGATATGAGGTGTAACTTTTTTTTAGGATCAAGGATTTTCTTCTTTTTTTTTTTTTTTCTTTATTCCAAGCATGCACATCTCTGGTATGGACAAACTTTAAAGAAAGTCTACATGCTCGGCTAAACACAAACCCCCAGAGTGCCTCAAACTCACCAAGGTGTCAATCAAGAGTGCACATTGAGTATTTAACACTTCACAGTGTATTTAAAAGAACGGCGGAGGAACATGAGTTTGGGCTTTTTAAATGCAGATTTCAAGTGCGCATAATAATTTGTGGCTTTTTTCCAGCCGGTATCGTCTCCTGGTTATGTACATCACTTAACAACTCTGAAAAGTCATTTTTCACTTCACGGGGTCGGAGACACTGTTAGCTTCGCCAGCCTGTTCGGTTGTTCTTCACAAGTGCCTCGCTGCACCACGTGCGTCTTTTTCGGGTAAACCTTCAATGAAATGGCTCAAAACTTGGCTCAAAACTTGGCTCGACATGCCGCCGTTTTCTTTTATATAATCCATCACTCGCAGTACTTTGGAGAAGTCGGTGCCATCGCTCACAAACTTGAAGCCAAAGTCCGTAAAACTCGCCGCACGCCGTCGCTCCGTGGCGACAAACTGCTGCAAAGACGGAGCGGCGGTTTATGTCCAGGAGAGTGAAAATGTCATTGACCATCACTTGATTTACTGAAGTGTTGACATTTAAAAGTAAAATAGCATAGAATGAAATAAATATGTTGATGTGACAGCAGGGTCACACTCGCCAGCATTATGTATGTCACTCAGGTTATTTTCCATGTAATTCTAATCTGCGTGTGTGTGTGTGTGTCTGAGTCTGCAACAGGAGTGTCTGTGGTTGATTAATCTGCTTTATAGTGTGTTTTGAACAGACTTTATTGGCACTGTCGACCGGGACAGGTGTGACCTGGACCTGACAGTCCCACTGATGCCTTGGACATTTCTCAGTAGCTGAGTACAAAGACTGTCTGCACTGTAAATGTTCCCGTTTTAGAGTTTTGCCTTACTCACACCGTGCACACGGATATTATCATGACGCAGCGATTAAAACACAATGGATTTCAGCTTTAAGACATATCAGAGCAACACTTTAGTGGCGACTTAAATCCAAAGCAATTCACTAAGACGTGGTTGCATTGAGTTTTGTTTTGGAGGATCTGAGCCATGAACCCTCACAACGTAGGTGCTCTAAGTTTTGTTTTTGTCGCTGTGGCAAAAGGAAGTGAGCAGCTTACGTTTTCAAATCCAAGAATGCACAAGAGAGAGAAAAGAGAGCAAACTTCTCAGGAACGTTTGAGGATCGCGGCCACCACGCCGCACGATCTCGAAACACACACAGCTGTTCTTTTTCCCATCCGTGCGGCAAACTGTTGCGCTCTTTGGATGTGATGCATCGGCCTCCTACAACGAATCCCGGGGCTTCCCAATCAATTTTTTTTTAGCTTAGTGACCAGCTGATGCATGCTCACTTCGCTAAACACCTTCCAGAGGCTTCACCCATCTTTTGTTCTGGCGTCACATTTAAGCTACAATGAACAAGAGGCATTTTGAGAGAGAATCAGTAAATGGAACCACTAACTCTTGCGGCGTAAAAAGTCTGCACCATAAAGCTATGTAAAACCCCCCAAATGTTGATTTTCTATCAGTACAAGCGTTTAAACAGCAAGCCGTGCATGCGCTGTATTTAAAGGCCCCGTGCAGCAGATTTATTGGGCAGCGCCTTGCCGATGTTTCTGCAACGTTTAGCTCCAGATTAATAGTGGCGTTACACTCAGGTAGCTGCAGCACAACAACGGCAGGTCTGGCTTGTGCAGGGGAGTCCTCGCTGCCTGCCCGCGAGCTCTTGGGACTGCGCAGTAAATCAAACAGGAAATGCAGCAGAAAGCCTGATAAAGTTATTCTAATGATAGCAATCTCGGCGGGATCGCCGCGACGTAAACCGCAAAGTTCTCTCTCCTCCGCTGAGCCACATGGCGAGCCAGACATTTTCAGAAACATGTTTTTTTTTTTTTTTTTTTTCAACCTCCCCGAACGTGGAGAAGCGGAAACAGAAGGTTAGGGTGTGGAAATTAATAACATTAATCGCCGAGTTGCTGTCTTCCCCTCCTCTCTTGCTCTTTGCCTTCCGGTTTTGAAGAGACAAGATTAAACCTGAACCAACTCACGGGGATTGAAACCATCCTTCTGATCACATTAATTTCAGCAACATCACACTCGCATGAATATGTATGGAGGTTGGTGGGAAAAGTGGCACATGGCCTTGTCTTATCATCATTAATTTTATTATCGTGTTTTAATTTTCAATACTCTGCCCGATGCGTTTTCACTCAAGACGACTGGCGTGTTTTCGGGGCTAAATTTAATATCAGAGGAGGTACAGGCACAGGCCGCGTCTCGCCGTATCACCTTTCCTCATCTGTGAAGCCGATGTTAAGTATCTCGGCTGTGAAGGTCCCACTCCAGGTATTGTGTTTTCGGTCGGGGGCCGACACCTCCTGCTGCCCTTTTCTCCCCCCTCACTCTCCGTCCCAGACATAACAACTTTTGTTAAACATCAGAGCGAGACACAACAAGGCAGCCGTGGCTCCAGCGGCGCTCCGGCCCCTCACCTCTCTCTTTACAGCTCAGGTATCTCAGGCATAATGTTGTGCGACGGGCCACTGCCTCTGTGGAAAGAGGCAGAATCGGGCCATCTCAGAAGTTTTTGGCAGCGTCCTCGGTGCAGTCCCGTGCCTTTGCTTTTAAAGGCTTGAGCCACAGCAATAAAGCACCTTAATTAAGAGTTCATTTGCAAAAACAAATAAATCCCTTTCCTGAGAAAAAAGAAAAATATTTGACTATATGTACGGCTTCACCTAAAATACCTTTAAAATTTTGCCGCAAAAGCCAATATTAGGGGAGAGTGGGGTAATTTGTGCCAAGGGGCAAGTAGTGCCACCCCTGTTATCTAGAAAACCATAGAAGAAGTTGGTCATGTGACCACATATTTTTGAAGAGGCATCCATTTCACTCATCCTGCAAAGAAGGGAGACACATGGCTTGAGAGGTAAGCACATTTAAGTTCAAAAAACATTTTTTTGCCCTCCAAAGTAAAATTTCTATGATCAAGGTTTTTTGATTGCTGTGTTTGAACAATTATAGAAAACTTTGAAAACAGTTCACACAGGTTTTAGTACTTTAGTAAGCTACACCATGAGTCTATACAGTTAGCATGATGTTGGCTCAAAACAGCTGGGGGATACTTTTTTTTCAAAATGGTGGGCTTGGGGTAATTTGTGCCAAAGGGCCTTGGGATAAGTTGTGCCAGTGACACAACTTGTGATTATATACTATATATTACTTTATTGTATGTTACTGTTATTGTACATTGTCTTCTTATCTTTGATCACTAAAACTATTCAGATTCAGATGAAGATGATTTGCAGGTGCTCATTTTGGAATTTTTATTTTGTTCTGGGTATGTGTTCATGTGGCGCTCGGCCTTGTTATAGAAAAGTGGCCTGTGATCTTGTTAAAATAATAAATAAAGGTTAAATAAATAATTTTGTATTGAATTTGTTTTGCTTTTATATAGCATTATCATTTGTGAGATTAAAATGACCTGTTTTACTTCAATTATCAATGGCACAATTTACCCCAGTGTATTCTCTCTAATGGCACAATTTACCCCACACCGGGGGCAAGTTGTGCTATAAAACCACTTTTTTTTTTCAAAAGCTATATTTCTCAAACAGTTTATATAAGATCCAAAGTGATTGTTCCCAGGGATGCACAACATCCTAAACTATATGTGCATATTTTATTTGGGGGCATTACTGTAATCCCCTTGCTTTAAAGGCACTTTAAGTAAAAATTGGCACTACTTACCCCACTCTCCCCTACCTATATGCATTACCCCACTGTATTAGTATGATTTTTTGGATTGATATTACCTGGAAAGGAAAAAAATGGTTAATAGGTTTATATAATGAATACAACTGAATTTATGTTTTTGAAAAAAAAAAAAAAAAATCTCAAATATGAAGTACACTTGGCATGTGAAGTTGGGTGATGCCTCCATTGTATCACACGTTTCCAAGATAAAGTGGACGCAATCGTGCATATGGCACACATGAGTACCTTATTGCAATTTTTTTTAATGTGTATTTTAAGTGCGTTTAAAGTGCACTCCAGCAGAATTCTGCAATACATTTCACAAAGCGAGGACTTTATTGGGCAGCACAAACAAGACAACAATAAACACTAAAAAAAAAATAAAATAATAAAAATAACTAAAAGAGAAGTCCAGAATCAGCGACAGTGTTACAGCTCCTGGTCCTGCTAACTTCTTCGTATCGCTGAGAATGAGTCACTGTGCAGCCGGTGAGAGGGAGAGAAAAAAAAAAAATACAGTGAAAATCAACTCATCTCTATTTATTGAGTCTGCGCCCTGTTGTTCATTTTGTAGGAATTTAGCTGAAGTGGCCTCTTGTTATTTGAAGTACTAATTGAACCCATTTTCCTTTTCTAAACCTGTCTCCCCACTTTCATTTTAAAGCAATAACTCATCGATGAACAACACCACTCAGCGGATGCCACTTGTCACAATGGTTCCACTTATGCATTGACCAAAACAGACTCAACAGTGAAAGTTGCATCACAGATTTCAAACCACCGCTTCATTATTGGGCTTGAAAAGTGCCTCGCCACTTATCAAATTGAATTGTGCTTAATATATTCACAGTTTTTTGGTTGTTTTTCCAAAGCGGTGCTGACAGCTTTGACGGTTTGGTGAACCTCCCTTACAAACCTTTTCTGTACAAGTGGACTAATGAGGTGGCACATTTATGTATGCCTTCTCCTGACTTGTGTGTGTGTTTGTGTGTGTGTAAGCTGATTATCCCGGTGCTTGTCACTCTTAGACATTTTGACAAGTTCATCCTCGCAGATTTACAAGATCGACGGCCCGTCCGCAATCCTGCAAAAAACAGCGGGTGCAAATTCTGCTCGCTCTCTGCTTTCTGCGCTCCTAAATGTCCCTAAACCGCGCTCAACCTTTGCAGTATTTTGAACCTTATTCAATTTAATTTCGCGGATTCAAATAAAGCATTTAAAATGGCCGCTTGCATCTGTGTCAGTGTTTGTCGATGCGAGCTGTGATCTTCCAATCATGGGATGCTGATCCAGGAGAAACGTGCGCAAGTCAACACTTCCTGGTGGGCAAATCTGCATGGGAGCTGAGGTGCGGGTACTTCATTCAGGCACTCCCTTCCTCTGATCATAATTGCACAGTGACAGATGGGCAATGGTGGAGCGCACAAGTATACAGCATGCATAGAAATGCGCTCATAGTTGGGAGCACGACAGCCTCAGAGCGCTCAGGTGGGTTTTTCTGACGCCTCGGCTGACTGTGCGGCTGCCGCTTCTTCACCACGGGGACAGAGCCGCCATAAAAGTGGCCACAAGACCCAGGGAAAAAGATGCGAGGTTGGCGATACGGGGCCGATCATAAATCCCTCCTGTTAACACGTGAACGGTGGATGCCGTGCGGCTGCAGTGGCCATTTTTGAATCGGCGAGCCTCCGTGCCGAGGAGAAAGTAGAACAGCGAGGCCCCCCTCGTCACACTTCCTGCCTCCGTACGAAGCATCGAGAGAAACGAGGGAGAATGGAGTGGAAGCGGTTAAATTGCCTTAACAGCTGTGCAGGGTATGAATAACTCGTTAGCTCTGTGCATTTTAAGTTATCAAATCCTGAACCTCCTCACCTACCCCTCATTTGCAAAGGGGATGGAAGGGAGGTGCTAATTAAAGTGATAAAGAGAACAAATCTTATCAAATCTAGCACTAGGTTTTTTCTTTTTCTTTTCTTTCTTTTCCTTTTTTTTTAAGGCGTTGGGGTGTGTGTGTGTGGGTGTGTAGGGGAAAAATCCACAGTTACATTGGTATTCTCAAACACTCGGGGAGGGTGTTATTTCATGTTTAATTAATTAAGCCGTCTCTTTAACTGTACCTTGACGAATGTGATGCCAATTAGATAGAGGGGAGAAATTGTTTATTGCTAATTAATGGCTGATTTCAAGGGAAAGAAAGTTAAATCCTTTGGTATCATACCTTTTTTTTTTTCCCCCCCAAACTCTTACTTTGCAGAAATGAGCATCTATGTGCTACACTGAGGTGGACTTTGACTTAAAGTGGGTTAAACATGCAGAGAGGAGAAGGGCAGACATTATTATGGAGAAACTCACCTTTCTCTTTACTGAAGGTCAGCGCTCACAACAAAATGTCCAAACATGGATAACTTAAAGTGTGAGTTGATCTGCTGAGGAAGGGACTTTGTGTCACGACGCCGGCAGGTGCAAATTGCCTCAAATGCATTTGCTGCAGAGCCCCTTGTGGCCAGCGAGGACGTTGCGCCACAGCAAAGAGGCAACAAACACATGAAGGCGTCAGAGGTGAGAGTCAGGATTGTGTCTCATGCAGTTTGTCTCAGCACACGCCGGCTGCAGGAGCAGCTAATGCAGTGACACGAGTCGATGTTGACGACAGGACGTTCAGTGCACAGAGAGAGAGCGGGTCATGCATTAGACAGTAGACTCTATTTATCACTCTTCATACATACATTCAGCATTCTGTCACTGTGTGCGTTCAGGGCACTTTGGCACACAATGAGGCTGTGGCTGCAGAGAGGACCAGCGAACTCCAACAATGTGGAGGGGGGGAAGTAACCAAGTCCGTTTAATGAGACTTTAGATTTCCCCATTTTTTTTTTTTTTTATTGCACCACATTTATCTGATGCATTGTTAGAATGTAAACTACAGCCAACAGGATGTGGAGCAGTTAGAGCTACAACATTAAAATACTTCTTACAGGTTAATGCATCAATAATTGAACACTCTGAAATGAACCGCTCAGTGACTGCACTCTTTATTCTTCATTCTTAACTACATTTTACTGCTAATAGGTGTGTACTTTTACTATAGTAACATGTCGAATGCATAACTTTTACTTTTACCGGAGTATTCCTCCATCGTGGTGTTGCTGCTTTTACTTTGATACCGGATTTTCCTCCACTGTCCTGGTTAGGATCCCCAAATAAATTTTAGGGGATTGATAATCTTTACTTTTCTGTGATCGTTTTTATTATTGATGACCGATGAGCTCGTATAACTCTGATGGTCCTTATGTTTGTGTTCAAAGATGGCACACTCGAATCAAAGCACAGAATCACCCGCTTGTGTGGTTTCCCTTGGCTCGACGTACAGAAACCATATTAGCAGAATGTCACGCGTCGCTCATGAGACCTGCATAACCTAATATTAAAAACAGCCGCTGACCTCCGCCGGCGCACCAATTTTCACAGCATTCAGATCCCACAGCACCACTTGACTGAAGTCCTAAAAATGCCTTTTGTTCCTCGACACTTCCTCCCATTGAAACCGCCTGTGAATTATCATTTTTCTCAGGGAAACAGAATCGGCCGTCGTCTTTTCAATTACCTTGTGCAAAAGTGAATGAATTCTCTTAAAATAGCGCCCGCGAGTGTTGCCGCCGTCGCTTTTTTCGGCGCCCACAATGGAGCAACTTCTCCGTGGCGGGGTGGCAGAAACATCTCCTAATGTGTCATGTAGCTGGTTGATTTGACTTGAGTAGGAGAGCTCTGGTTGAACACAGCCGCTAACTACACTCATAATGAATGTACAAGCCTGAACAGGGCTCTCATGGTCAACAGGATTAGTTTTTTATCATTCAGATATGAAGTCCTGTGTGTGTTTAATTTATGGGCGTCGGGTGCTTAATTGTGTTGAGAGGGGGACTTCCAGACTAAATCTATTCTGCATATAATCAGAAATTTACAACTTTTCCATCTCGGGCTCCGTCCAAAGGAGTAGCGCCTGAGCATGCCGGGGAATGGGGACGAGGAAAAAGTGTGCGTGAATTTTAATTGCGCTTGCAGCAACACAGCCAGTGAGTACAGTGACACACACGAGCGTTCCCTAAGGTATAAAAATTTAAAATCAACTAAGTAAGAAAGAAAGTTGCCATAAATGGGGGGCTGGCAATGGCATATCCAAATGAAGAGAGCGAGAGTGAGAGAGAGAGAGAAAGCAATAGAGAGAGAGAGAGAGACTGAGGGACTCAATTCCCCAAAGATGGTTTATTATTCTGTGCTAAAATGAAGCAGGAGCAAGGAGTGGTAGTCAGCGATGCGTCAGAGTTGCTCTTTGAAGACATTAAAAAGCTGAACGCACAACAAAGACCAGATGTTCCAACATGCCTTATTTATGCACCCATCAGCCTGCTTCCCATGTCCACAAAACACCAGCATATTTTTACCTTTTAAACTCACACACACAGCACATCCTGAAAGAGCGCCGCTTTTCACTGGTTTCGCCGCGTGAGGAGTGTGTGTCTGTCATGTGGAAGTGGGGGGGTTGGAAGGGGGGGACGACAGGCAAGGCTTGGACAATTAGTGCAACATTCCCATCTCCATCTCCGGCTGAAGTTTTTGCAGGGATGGAAGTTGATGCGGAGTTCTTCTGTGTGCGGGGAGACGAGCCAGGAGACGCCGAAGCGCATCACGTATAGCATCTATAGACTCAGTGGAGTGCAGATCGCCGCGTTGACAGACCGCACTCATTGGCATTTTCATCAAAATCCTGTCGTTCCAGCCTCGTGACCCAAATACACACACACACACACACACATGTCACTCCGCGGGCTTCATGCAAATGCACGCGTCCTCTTACATATATGCATCAGTGTTTTGCATACGCACAAGTGAGCATGCACGCAACATATAGACCAAA